>NC_056526.1:155120344-155263211 GCF_019175285.1 Sceloporus undulatus
ACAGTTCAACTTAATTTTCCTAAATGAGTGGTACAGAAAGGAGTAATGGATATTTTCCAGCTCTTCAGTCATGTCACATGGATAAGCAGCAGCAGAGCAGGGCTGCTATTTGCTGGTGGAGGTAGACAGAGCCTTGGCATCATGATGCCAGGTGTCACAACATTTGACCTTTGGAGTGGAACATTGTGATATATGCCATATCTGTGACAGAAGCCTGTTGACTGTGATAGGAAATCTGTCCCTAGGGAAAATATTTGTAGAGATGTAGCTGGGAATATAATTTCATGAAAAATGGGGGAGAAGTCCATTTCAATTAATTCTTCATAATTCCTTTTTTTTTTTTTTTTAACCAAAATGCCAGAGAAACACAGAATTTGTCTACATGGGCGAAAAGACCTATGTTCCCTCAGCCTCACATCATCCTGTTTGGACAACACAGGACAAAACCACAGGACCAGGATCAGGACAGTTCTTAGAAGACTGGATGTGGATCTGGTGGGTCTGGCCTCATCCATGGCTAACCGGGACTCAGTGCAGTTCAAACAGACCCACAGTTTCCATGGATTTTCTTGGAGTATCTAGGCTGCCTACCCATCTTCTTTCATCCTCTCCTCCCCTTCCTCATTTTGACTGAAAATACATTTCTAGGAAGTCCCAATGGGTATGAAAAATGAAACTTTTTGCATAGAGATATTTTATGTTTTTAGAATATTATGGGTGGGTCCTGTGTGTTAGGGCCCAAGGCGTGGGCAGACTGGATTCCAAGACAGGCTGCTAGGGCCAGGGCAGTGGATGGTGAACTTTAGGGAGTCTAATGGGCCAAACACAGAAGATAAGTCAGAAAACAGCCCAAATATAAATGCAGCAAGGTCCAGTTGCAAGAGTCCAATGGTTCAAAGGCAAGAGGTGGGGTCAAGGAGCAGACCAGGTCTAAACATAGCAAGGCAGAATTCCAGGAGTCCAAGGTGCAAGAGGCAGTCAGGAGACGGAGCAAGTCTGAACACAGCAAGGCAGAGTTCTAGTATTCCAAGGGGCCAGAGATAGGAGGCTTAGCAATTCTGAACACAGCAAAACTAGCAAAACAAAATACAAACAGACCAGCTACAGATGTCACAAAAGACCATGTTACTATACCTCCACCTGTAGCTTAAATGGCTGTACCTCCAGCAGTTCCAGCTGCCATGCATTAGTAGAGCCAGCTGTGCCTGTTACCTAGCCCTGATCTTCCAAAGTCCTGCCCTGGTCCTGCAAAGACTTTGGCAACAGGACTCCAGCAGCCATAAATCCCATCCTGAAACTACTTACACAAGAGGACCCTTACACGTTGACAGATTCATCCTCTAGGCCTAGTACTTAATTGTTAAAAGTCTGAATTTGGATATGTATGCCTACATATTAAAATTGAAGTAATGTTCCCACCTTTCTTTTTCTGTGTGTCTCTCCATCTTTAATATGTATATGGCAGTGATAGGTATTCTCCATCCTGGCATACATTTTATCTGGAGTCAATGGAAGAAATTTAATTTCAGTTTGCTTTTGAAAAAATTACCTAACATTTGCAAATTTCTTCAAATTGAAAATGGAAAGGATATGACATACAAAATAGGTAGTATGGGAGAAACTGAAATTGAAATAATTTTTGTACTCTATCTTGGAAAGGAGATTATATGAGGAGGGCATATATCAAAACACACTGTCATGTGTATATTACAAGAGCCAATGTCTAGATTCTGACACTGAAAAAAGATTTGGGAATTGTGGCAGCATCTGCACTGCAGAAATAATCCAGTTTGACATTACTTTAACTGCCATGGCTCAATGCCATGGAATTCTGGGAACTGTAGTTTGTTGAAGCATCAGTGCTCCCTCACAGAGAAGGCTAAATGTCTCATAAGCCACAAATCCCAGAATTGCACAGCATTGAGCCACAGCAGTTAAAGTAGTGTCAGACTGGATTATTTCTGTTGTGTGGATGTAGCCTATGTTTCATGAACCCCATCTGTACAGGATCAGGTGAACAATTATGTATTTTGAAAAGAACAAGACAAAAATGTTCCCTCACTCTGGTAAGAATCACCCTGACATGTACTGTCAGTGACCATGGTAATATATAATTAAGCTTTTTAGCAACTGAGAATGCAATTTTACCCTCCCTTCTTCCCTTTTCTCTCGCTGTCTTTCTGTCTCAAGAATACAGTGCATCAGGTCAGACCGTTCCTGTCAGAAGAACTGTGGTATGAAGTGATCACCTGGGTGCCTTGCTAACTGTTATTCATTGGATGAACTAATGTTTAAGGTTGAAAATCAAACTCATTCAACCACAACTGTGACAGCAGTGCCAAGCAGCCTCAGGGTCAGAGAAACTATCTAGAGTTTACTACATGGCTCCACTAAGCACTTCTGTTGCCCTGTGTTGCTCAGTCTAATTTAGGGCTGCACACATCAAAAGTACTGTTTTTGTTTTGCTTGACTAACCTTACTGCTTTTGCCTCTCCACAGAATTTTGTCATTTATAAAGGGAGTCATTTATTGTTTTGGTGTCAGTGCTCTGCCATAGGAGTTCAGACTGGCTTTCTCCTACAACATTGATTGCATTCAGTTCATCCTTGGGGTGCATGACATGGGAAGTATTTACAAATCTCCTTTCTTGTTCAAAATGGAATGCATGCAGTTCATCATTATCTGTGCTTAGTTCTTGTTGGTTTTGTTTGTGTTTATTATTTCTTGTAAAACTAATTTCCCCCCCCCCCTTTATCTTGCATTAAATCCGTTTTACAAGAAATAAAGAAATAATGTGGGTACAGTGATTATAGGTTTCACTATATCTTGGGCAGTTCTTTACTTAAAGGCATCATTTATTGAATACCTGTCCAATGCTGATTTAAAAATACATAGCCCAGTAAGGGTGAGCAGGGGTTTGGAGATTGCTCAAAACTGGAAGTTGCAAATGGGTATCAACTGAATAGAAATGCAGGTCATCTTATATTCCTATATAAATTTAGGAAAATAAAGAATATCTACATTTTTCATCCTTGCTAAAAAGGGGGAGGGGGAGGGGATGTTTTGATTTATCAAGACATCCATTGGGGGAAAATAGTTAACAGCTGTGATAGTTTTATTTCTGTTTTGGGAGGCTTTGGAAAAGACAATTTTTTGCTATAAATTGATTTTTTCACAAGAAATATTTTTAGCACAAAACCCACTCTATGATATGGAAAATACACACCATTGTAGTCATTTTTGTATGTATGTATTTGTTCTTTAATACTAGGTAGGTTTTCAGAAGATTTTGCATCAATGTAGTCTTGACCATTGCTGATTTAACCTTACATAAGCAAGAAAAGGGGCACTATTGTATGAAGAACCAGAGAATGCTTGGGCTGCATTCATAAATGAAAGTAAACATGTTAAATTTCCCTCATCTGTGAAAGTCTGAAGTGTTACTGTCTATTGCATCTGACAAGCGCAGTGTGCTGGGACATACCAAGAAAGATACTACTGCACTGACACATTAATGTGCTATCTTTCATCCAACCTATGCTAAGTTTACAGTCCTCACAGAGAAGCATAAACTTCAAATAAAATCCTCCAAATCAAGGCAGTGAAGTGAATTCCAATTTCTAACAAAATGATATAATAAAACTGCATTGTAAATCACATCTGTATAAGCTTCATGGGAAACTCTGTAAGTCTTTCTCCTGTCATCATCATTAAAAACATGAATACATCCAACACATTTCAAACAAGACATGAAAACAAAGCATCCACCTAACAGTTACATATAAAGAAACAAATGTTGTTATGTGCCTTTAAGTCATTTCTGACTTATGGTAACGCTAAGACGTACCTAACATAGTGTTTTCTTAGCAAGTGTTGTTCACAGGTGGTTTGAAATTGCCTTCATCTGAAGCTAAGAGAATGTGACTTGCCTTGAGGTCATCCAGTGGCTTCCATGGACAACTGGGAATTGTCCCTAGTGAAGATGAAGCCATTCTTACTTTTATTCCTCCTGTAGTTGCTCCAAGATGAATGGTAGCTTTTTCCATGCTGGATCCAATTCCTTCAGGGTTCAGCATTTGGAAATCTGAGAACAGCTGATGAATTGATAATGTTATTGTAAATAATCATTTCAATGCACCCATTCGGGAGGATTCAGGGATCACCATTGTGCATGTGTACAAACATTGTTGAGGTTTGGCCATGACAGTAACAAGGACTCTAAAGCCTCTCTGTCTGCTGCCAGAGACCATACTCACTACAGGCATTACAGCAGAGAAAGCCCTGCACTACTTTCTTCCACAATGTATTGTCCAAACCGATAGGTCCCCTGCTGCAGTAGACCTCGGGCTTCAGACATACATATATAAGGAGGAGTGCTCTTTGAAATATGCAGGCCCAAGCCATTTAAGACTTTAAGCATGATCACAAACATCTTGAGTTCACACTGGAAGCATATTGGCTTTAACAAAGTGATGAATGTATACATTTGAAATAAGAACCAGTGGTCATGCTAAGTGTTGTTGTTGTCAATTTGTGTTTGTAAGCTTTAAACAGCAACACTGAATAATAGAGAGTTTTATTGTTTAGAATATTTTAGGCATGTTGTTGTTGTTGGTGTTGTAGTTTACCTTCCAGTCATTTCCAAAACATTCAGAGAAGGTTTGACATTGCCTTCCCCCGAGGCTGAGAGCTTGTGATTTTTCTAAGGTCACCCAGTGGGTTTCATCACTGAGCCAGGAATTGAACCATGATCTCCAGAATCATAGAAGATTTCCATACCTGGCTGAACTGTTGATAAAACATCTCTGAAACATCCCTCAAATGTGGAGGAAGTGTGCATGTATGAACACCTGGTGTGCTTCCTCAATCGTCATGCAAACATCGCTCCCTCTAGCATCCCTGAATCGTCTCAAGGAAAGCGAATTTCCTATGAATGCAAAGTTTTCATTCAGAGGAAATCTGCTCCCTTTGAGAAGATTCAGGGATGCTAGAGGAAGCAACGATTGCATGACGATCGAGGAAGCATGCCAGGCATTCAGACATGCACACTTCCTGTATGTTTCAGGGACATTTCAGGGATGTTTTATCAGCAATTCAGCAAGGTATGGAAATCTTCTTAGTCCAACACTCAAACCACTATACCACACTGGCTTTAATTCAAGCATACTATGATTTAAAATATGGCAGTTTCCCTTCAATCGTTGTTTTAAAAAGTTATCAGGTGTGTGTGTGTGGCAGGGAGGGGGGGAGATTTAGTGAAATGACAAATGTTTACAAGATGTACATCAGTAATGTCTCTCTTGTAACAATGCATTATGCAGGCCAAGAATAGAGCCTATATTCCATGTGTACAAACAAGCATCACAAAAAGAAATCCCTTTTGATGGTCCTGCCAATGGTACTCCTGACTCCCCACTTCCACTGTTGTACCGATCCAGTAGTCACCTGATTGTACTTTCTTCTGACGGTAGTTCTGCTATCCATTTTACCTGAATCTTTTTTTAAAAACCACAAGATTTCTACAGTTTATCCTTACTTCTAAAAGGAACAGTCATAATTTTAAACATATTTATGTTACTGAATCATGTTTTCCCATAAATGTTACTGGATTAACCTGGATTAACCTGTATGTATAAGCAAATATGTTATAAACAAATACACTGCAACAAAGACATTAGACTAATAGTTGAATCTTACTTTAATGCACTTGGCATAAAATAATTTATTGAAAGCCCCAGTTTTTCTACTGTGATGCATGACTTGAAAGGCATAAAAGATAGCTTTTTTCTTCTTCCTATAATTGCTAAATTAATTATGAATGACAGCTAAAGCTTTAAATAACCATATACATCATATTTCAAGGTACAATGAGATCATCCTTGTATAATTTGAGTAATTTTCAAAATGTGCAAGTTGATTTTCTTCTTCTGCAAACAGTAATCAAATACCTAGACACAACACTTCTCTGTTTAGTTGTCAAAACACACAATTCCAATATGCAGAAAGATATTTGTCCCCTGCTTTTTTTCTGTATAAGAGGAATAAAAATGGGATCTGTACTAGAGGAATAAAAAATGAGAACAAACAAAAGAGTAATTAAAGTGAACATTTCATAATATTGAAATGCTGGCACCACAAATCGATACACAGACAAAACTGGACAGATTTTATTTGGAATAATACCACTTGGGATTCAGACAATGGAACAGAAACAAAAATTACCCCCACAGGTTTCAAATACACTATTTCTAAATGTGTATCATATAACAATACATTAACAGACAAAATAATTAATCCCTTCAACATTGGTGCCCCATGAGAAGCAAGACATTCACAATAAGGCTATGAAACTTCTTTGGCTGAATCCCAAATAATGATACAATTTGGAATGATTCAGACCAATTTATTTTGGCCTCACAGTATATGAGGTTGGCCCAATTTGGTCTCAAGTGTATGAACACATTCTGAAATTATTTGCACTACTCCAGAAATCTGAATGTCAAAAATAAATGGCAAAAAATGTTGATGTATCTCCAATAGAGAAATATGCTATAAAGACAGGTTGCAGAAGTGGAAGAGAGGAACTGAGCTTCGCTTATAGAATCTCTCCAGCATCTTCAATCATAGTACTTATCATGAGACATTGTGTGGCGTCATTGATGCTATATAGACAATATCTTCTGGCATTTTTTCCCATCTGTATGAGTAGCAGATGACATATGAGTAGTTGTGGTGATGCCTACGCAAGTGTTCAACTCACTGAAGCCCAGAACAGATGGGCAGAAAAAAACTCAAACCTGCATTTTCCCAAAGTGGGTTGATACTCCACTGGCTGTGCTGGTTGCTTCCAAGGACCCTGAAAGTTCATGGCCCAGCTATATGGTGCAGCATCAAACCATGCCACTGAGTAGTTTGTTTGTCACCTCCCCAACATGCATGTGCTCATCACACAAACACACGAACAGTGTCTGCCTGCTGCCTAGATGCCATCCCATTGGCTGGCCACCCCTTTGATCAGGCGCAAAGTTGCATCTGTGATCCTCTGCTAGTACAAGACATTGGAGAATTGATGTTCCCAGTAAAACACTGGCAATAAACAATCGTGGAGGGCCCTCTCTCCATGCCCCTTCACCCAACCACCCCTCATTTATCCCAGGCCCCCCATGGACTGCCTGGTTTCTGTATATTGTACTTATCTTCATTGGAGGTGTCACACTTTCACTTTTTTGCATTGCCACCCCTACCACATGGATATACCAGCTCCGTCCTTTTTTTAAAGTGTACTTGCACTAGTGCATTTATATACAGCTTTAGGGTTAGGGTTAGTGTTCAGATAGATTGCTCCTTCAGAACTGCTCTCATGTCGGGGCAGAGATGCACATTTTCCACTTTGAGTTAGACTATCCCAGCTGCTTTTTGCTTCCAGTTTTTAGACTCTGAGCATAGCTTCAATCCAGTTTCCACCTGCTTTGGAGGCATGCATCATCTAAATGCCGCACCTTCAAAACAGGAGGGAATCACTTTGTTTAGCCCATCTGTTTCATCCCTGAGTCTTTCTATAATTTCTTTTTTTACTTTTTGAATAAGCTAGCTTAATTTTCTGCTTCTCTTTCTTGCTAATTTGTCTGTTTAATTAGTCTCTCTGTATTTAGGTAATAATGCATATCTCTCTCACACCTATTCCAATTTTCCCTAGTATTTGTTATTACTTGAATGTTACATGGAAAACAGCTAGTCTGAGTCACCACAGAAGCTTAGGCAGGCAAGTCTGGGTGGGAAAGAGTGAAGAGACTGTGGAAATATGATAGGGATTTCTAACCCAATTCACCAAAGTCCTTAATCAGGAATAGGAAATCATCAGGCAGACTCACCATTTGGATTTCTAGTAATCATAAGTAAAGCATATTCTTTTCAACAACCTACTTTCTTATGTTGTGACAGCCAGTGGCATTTGTTAAGGGAAAAAAGGAATAAAATAATTCTTTCTTTACATTTGTTATTGTTACAGTAGGTCCTCTGTTTACAAGACTTGCCATCTGTGAATTCCAGCATCTGCGGATGGCAAGCCCATGGGGGAGGAGAGATGAGGAGGAATGAAGAGGTGGTGGTGGTGATGGGGAAGAGGAGGGAGGAAGAAGAGGTGGAGGTGTCAGTGGGAAAAGGTGAAGGAGAAGAAGGCCACCTGGAGGACATTGCAGCTGGAGAATGAGCTCCTTCCCCCATCTGAAGCCTACCTAGCCTGCCTCTTCTCCTCCTTCTCCTGTCACCTGGTTGCCCACTTCCTGCCCTTCCAGACCTTGCCATGCCCACCAGGCGACAGGAGAAGGAGTTGGAGGACAGTAAGGCTAGGTAGATTTTGGGTTGCTAGGGAGAAAAGTGCCATTGTCCCCAATGGTGGGGAAGCCACATTGGGATCAATGGGACTTCCGCTTCCATGGATTTTGGCATCTGTGGGGGGATCTGGAATGGATCCCCCAGGGATGCCGAGGGCCCACTGTATTTATATATCTTCAAGTGGACATCAAGTAATAGTGACTTCAGTTTATGGTCATAGCATTTTTTGGCAAGATCTGATTAGAAGAGGTCTGCCACTGCCCTCCTCTAAGGATGAGAGAAAGTCAGTTGCCCAAGGCACCCAGTGGGTTTTCATGGCTAAGCGGGGATTCAAACACTCAAACTACTGCACCATGTTCCCCCCTCTTTTCAAAACCTCCCCCTCTTTTTGCATGGAAAACATTGTATTTTGTGCCAAATATACTGAGAAAATTATTTTTGCATGAAAAAGACCAGTTTTTACAATTCTATTTACTTTTAAAGTGAAAATATTCTGAAATGAAAAAAAATCATTGTGGTTAAATATATGTTCTCAAACAGGCATCTCAATCTGCCAAGACAACTTTTCTTACCCAGGACAACAAAATGTGTAAATCTTCTTTGCAAAAGTTCTAGTATTGATGATGACTGGGGAAATACTGAAAGGAAATTTGTATTAACTGATTTCTACAGGAAGTTTATTCAACTCCTGGGTGCAAAGACTGTTATAAGGTATGTCCTTATCTTTCAGTTTTCCCACATTGAGAAGAAACAACAAATGGCAGGATTCTTATTCTTATTGTATTTATCAAGTTTTTGTTATGTATGCTCGAATAGATGCATGCAGGTCAAAATGTTTGAATCGTTGAATGCAACACATAAACATGCCCATTAATCTAATGGGGGAGGGGGAGTATGTACTGTAGGGACGCATGGCCCAAAATAGAGAGAATCTCCCAGCAGAACAACTGTAATCACAAGGTAAGAACAAAAAAAACACAGGTAGAAGTTGGACAAATGGAATGAAATCAAGACTGAGAGATTCTTATATTGCTAGATCAGAATATTGAATGTGTTTGTTTAACATTTTATGTTTGTTTTAATATTAGCATCTTATTGTGTATATACACACACTAGTGCAAAATATTTCAATGGCTTGCTGGAGTATTCACTATTCTGTAGACTGTATTGGCATTAAAGACTTTTTATTTGCCATGGAGTAAATTGAAAGAAAGGAGATGGCAAGGCAGGATCTGTTAGTCCTGTGTTGTTTATGGCAGTGATTACAGTAATAGTGATTATAATGATGCATAGAACTTGATACAATTTCTACCTTAAGGCAGTCTGAATATTGAATTTTTGGTAGCAGGTGAAAAGATCATTTTGGCTGAGAAACAGGAATGTGCTAAATACTAAAGTTACACATACGAAACCCATTTGAAAGTTATCTACCAAGACATCCAAACTTTGATTTTCCTTCCAAGTCAAAATTCATACTTTTATTTGCAGAATGTGCCACATTAGGTTTTGCTAGTACATACCCATAGCAATTCATCATACTGGAAACTGTTTCACTGGAGTGGAAACATTTTTTTTTCATGCAATTTTCTGCTTTAATGAAGAAGCTCACATTACAAGCTGGCTCATAGGTTTTCAAGCTTCATGGTAATACCAAGAGATTTATTAAATATGATGTGGAGTTTCCTATGGTTTTTTCCCACTTCTCATTTGAAATAGAAACAATTTTCTGACAATCCTGTAATTGGATATTCTGTACTCTGGCTAAATTTCACTTCAGCTGACTGATTTAATAGCACTTATTGTAAGCATACACATGCTCTCTCACACACACAAATCCACCAAGTGAGGTCAAAAGGATGAGTGAATCAGATCATGTAGCAATAAGTCTTATTTTTGCTTAATAACCAGTGAATGGGCATTTTTCATTGTAAATGTTTGGTTCACTTGGTATTCTGCTATGTTGGATTTCTGATCACCTTTTCAAGTCAATGGAACTTTATCCATCAATGTGCTTTCTGCCTGAAATACAGCAGTGAATCATGTCTGGGTGACTAGATGAGTGTTTTATAAGTTCAAGAACTGGTTAATAAGCATAAGAAAGCATTGTGGTTATCTGCAATGAATTTGTATATGTGCATAACCCATTGCTTTAAGTTCAGGATTATTCAAATGCCAATTCAAGAATAGGGTAAGTCCTATATTTATAGGTGGACAGATGGGTAAAAATACCAAGCATGCAGCCAACAACATAAGTATATGTTCTCATCAGAAGACTGCACATCAAGTCACAAAACCAGTAACATTGACCAAAGTGGCAAACACAACAAAAATATCAATTTTAGAAGTAGAGTCCACTTGGGACTTTTGCGTTTATGTAATTGTTCATCTGTGTTCATCAAAGAGAAGGTTAAAAATATTTCTTAAAAGTTAAGGACTTAGACATTTCTTCCTTTCTCATTATATTTTTATTTTGTCTTCATATCACATCACATTGTGAAGATTATTTTTTCTATATGGAAAATTGGTCACATCTTTGTATATGTTAAAATTTATGCATTTTTTTGTATTCATGTTCTATTTTATATTTTTCGTGAGTTTTTACATTAATTAATTATCATGGATGCAAATGAGTAAGTCTTTTGACCATCAGGTAATTTTTCTCCTAGTGAATGTGTTGTGACAAAATAATAATAATAATAATAATAATAATAATAATAATAATAATAATAATCCATGTTGGGTTTCATTTGGTCCAACAAAGCTGGTAAAGCAGGAGTGAAAAGTTGTTCCCCTGTGGATGATTCCCACCACCCGTTGGGAGGCACTGGAATTCCTTGTGCTCCAATAAATAGATTAAAAAATAACAGAGAGTAGAAAGAAATTGCATTACATGAACTGTAATTTTCTTTAATTTTATCTGATCCCCACCACCACACACACACACACACACACTGTTTTCTGATTCTGAATGGAATTCACTAATTTTTTTTGCATGCTTCTTTAGCTTTGGTATATTTGCATTTTTCAGAAAACATTTAAAATCTCACTGAGGTTGGAAAATGCCTCTCACAAAATCAAAGGTTTTTTTTTAAAAATATAATGCATGAGGGTTAAAGCACAGTATTTGTCTATTTTTGAAATGACCACATTTATAGTTATGGATAGCCTAAAGGCACTAGATCTTATCTGATCTTGGAAGCTAAGAAGGATCAGCCATAGTTAGAACTTGGATGGGAGACTGCTAATGAATACCAGGTGCTGTAGGCTATATCTGAGAGGAAGGAAGTAGACAAACCAACTATTCCTTGCCTAATAAAACCCTATGAATAGTTTTTTGCAGGTTTTTCGGGCTATGTGGCCATATTCTAGAAGAGTTTATTCCTGACTTTTCATCAGCATTTGTGGTGAAATGTCAGGAGCAAACTCTTCTAGAACATGACCACATAGCCCAAAAAACCCACAAAAAACTATGGATGCCAGCCATGAAAGCCTCAATTTCACAATACCCTATGAAATTTAAGGGGTCACCATAAGTTGATAGGTAACTTAAAGATACATACCGTATATACTCATCTATAAGTCTAAAAATTTATGCCCTAAAATTGACCCCAAAATCCCAGGTTGATTTATTTACAGGGCATTATGGAAACATGTTAGTAGCTCTTTCAGATTTCCCCATAATGTGTGGAGAGGAATTTAGCAAGAAAGAGCCAAGTAGAAAGAGTCCTGGATGATTGATTAATATTGCTGTTTGTTTAAGAGTCCTCCTCCCACTGGCACGGTTGGCTGAAACTAAACCTGAAACAATGAAGAAAAGCCTCAATGAGAGTCGTTCTTGCCATATGCACACATACACACACTGAAGGAGCCTCCAAGTTTTACCTTCGATCTATCTATGGGTCATGGCAAAATCCATAATGTTGGCCCCAAAACCTGACCTTGACTTATTCATGAGGTCGACTTATAGTTGAATGTAAATGGTATACATATATTTTGCAAGTATATGTATGTACAGATTTCTGAGACAAACTAGAACCTATTCCACTAGCATTTTCCAGAGGTGCCCAATAGGTATTTCTCCATTAAAAAATTGACCCAGGTTTCTCCATCATGCTTAGACAGGCAAAGAGATTCTTGTATGGATCAATAAATTGATTAAAAATAACAGAGAATAGAAAGAAATTGTCATTTCTCACAATGGAGTGGATGTAGATCAAGACTGCTGCTTTTAAAGCTATTTATAAATGACGTGGTCTTAGAGATGAATGCTGAGATGACCTAGGTTATTAAATAGGCCACACAACCGAAAATTATTTAGATGCAAGTACAACTCCCCTATGAAGAATGATTACAACATTTATGGCTAATTGGCTTTTATAAAATATGACTAAGGTAAAACATGACAGCAGTGCATAAAATTATACACAGTTTTGTGAAACTAGATAGAAAGAAAATTCTCTTTCTCTCCTTAAGAAATTCAAAATATGTAATTACATTAAATAGCAATAGCAGATTCATTTATACAATCTGCCCTTGCCTTACGTGGGGATCCACTCCCCCCCGGTGTAAGGCAAAAAGCGCGTATGCTCGAGCCCCATTAGATATAATGGGACTTGTGTTCCTCGCGCAGTATGGTGCTCGTTGCGCACCATAGGTGCATATGCCATTCACCCATTCTCTTGATGGCTTCCGCAAAAGCTGGAAGCCGCCAATACAGTTTCACCCTGCACTATGCAGTTTCTAAGCAGCTTACAACTGTAAGCTAATTGCCCCCAACAAGCTGGCTACTCATTTTAGTGACTTTGGAAGGATGGAATGCTGAGTCGACCCTGAGCCCCTGGCTGGGATTGAACTCACACCCTTGTAGTTTTTGAGTGAGTGGCTGCAATACTGGCATTTAACCACTGCGCCACCAAATGGCAGGAGGTTTAGGAGATAATGGCGGGTTACACCCGCCCGTTTCCCCGCTGGATCAGGGCCTCAGAAGCCAGAGCGGCAGCTGCTGAGGCCCTGATCCGCCGCTTTTCATGCTGTGGGGAAGCGGCTAAACGCCGCTTCCCTGCTGCCTGGAAAGGGGTGTCCTTGGGGCTCCAAGCCCCAAGGACACCCCGCGACGGCGGGGAGGAGGAGAAAGGGGCCGCTTGGCCCCTTTCTCCTCTGCGTCGCTGGGTGCAGCCGTCTGAAGGCTGCTCCCAGCGATGCAAAGCCAGGAAGGAGCTCCGAAAGGAAGCTCCTTCCGGGGTCGCAGAAAGGGCGCCCTAGGTGCCCTGGCGCGGCCCCAATACGTCACAAGCACACCGCCTCGTTTGGAGGTGGCGCGGTCGTGACGTAGTGATGGCGGCAGCCGTGTGGAACGGCCACCGCCATTTTCTACGCGCGGAGCACGTACTAGGGTTAGGGGTGTCCGGAAAGGACGCCCCTTTCTAACCCTAGTATGCGCTCATCGCGTACTTTAAGGCATGTTTGTAACGGGCCCATGTATCCTTCATATAGTATGTAGTTAAATACTGGCTTTTCTTGCATAAAATATATAGTGACCACTACTAACCTGGGTGGCCTGAAATGGGGATTACACAAATTAATGGAGAGTAAGATCATCAGTGGGTACAAGCCACTGATGGCTAAATATTACACCCAGTATAAGAAGCAGTATATCTTTAAATTCTAGGTTCCTATACTATACTATGACTGATGCTGAAGCACTCAGACCTGATGTAATCTTCAGACAATAAAGTGCTTGGAAATGAGAGCAAGTTAGTAGTGCAAGTGGGGGGAACAAAGAGGCAGGGAAGTTCAAAGAACACTGCAATAGGTCAGGGGGCAGGGGCTGAAAGTATCAGGTGCAAGAAAGGCTTAGTTCTTAACCAGAGACACCAGATTAATTCAGGATCTTTAATCTGCCCCTTTTTATCTTTCTGTATGTCACTGGAGCCAAAAGGTCCTGTTGTGGTTCTCTTTTCCCCTATCCCAGATATAGTCTATTCACAGAGCCCAGATACAGGCTACCAGTCTAAGGAGTCTTGTAAAGTATAAACCTGTAGAAGGAAGAAGAGCCTGATTAAATGATAAGAGACTGGTCCATGGGTTATTGGAGGGACCCAACAGGATCTTTGGGAAGGCAGGAATGGGAGCAGGAAGAAAGGAATCCATTTGGGACTTGCCAATTGAAGGTCAAGGGCCATAAAGTGACCCTAAAATCTTCCCTCATTTATTTAACTCAAGAGACTGAAGTTCCCCCTAGAGATTAAGGAAGAGGTGAGAACTCCATACTGATGGTCAGCCTCTTCAAGGCCAAAGACAAAGCCTTGAGGAAGCTGAACTTCAGTTTGGAGTTTTCACCCCTTCCATATGCTGCATAAAGTTGATACTACCTTCCTCCTCACATGGTCCTGATCAGTAGAGAACTGTCCTGGACCTAGTTGTGATGCCAGGATGTATGGTCCTGTTCTTTAGCCAGCTACTCTGTTCTCAAGACAACTTCCAAACAACTTCATCATACAGACCATACAATGTGATCTTGTATGATAACAAAAGCTTCTGGCAAGATTCCTGTGCCTTTAGTGACCTTTGGTAACACTAACACTAGATAGACTGATGCCCAGAGGTAAGGTGAGTCTCTTCTATGAAAAAGATGGAAGTTCAAACAAGCAGTGAAAAGGGAATGGGATGGCAATTCTTTGCTATTTTTCTTTGTGAAAGAAGCAACATGTAATTTAAATTATTTTCTTGTTTAGAGAAAATCCTTAAAAACTGCAGTTTTTAAAAGACTATTTGCAGTTCAGGACTTATTGAACAAAAAATACACATGTGGTATTTTCGTATAGAAAGCAGCATTTTCTGCTAAGGAAATTTTTTACAGGAATGTAAAAATTAGGATTTTCTGCTAAGCATTTTCCAGGAGCTCACGATGAAAACCTTCAGCCTAGGTCTTTGAATTAATCATCAGTGTGATTAAAAAATCCCGTTGCATCACAATATAGGTTGCTGCCGTAAGAAAAAGAGCCAGTCTGGTGTAGTGTTTGAGCATTGGACAATGACTCTGGAGATCAGGGTTTGATTTCCCACTCAGCCATGGAAACCCATGGGGTGACCTTGGGTGAGTCACAGACTCACAGCCTCAGAAAACCCTGTGATAGGTTCATCTTAGGTCACCATAACCTGGAAATGACTTGAAGGCACATAGCAACAACAGCAGCTGTAAGAAAATGTGATTAAGCTCAACCTTCTGGAAACTGAGTTTCACTTTTGGGGTTCTGAAATTAGCTTTGACTTTTCATATCTCATGGGATAGCTTGCCATCATATGTGCATATGGTACAAAATATATGTCTGAATTAATTACATCTCATACAGTCATCAGATATTTTACTTATTATAACAACAGTAATTAAAGAAAACTCACTTGTTAGATATAGGCCACATTGTAATGGCTGATTTGGGTGATCTTTCTAGTATAATAGGATAGTAAGGTAAATTATATATCTAGATCACTGAGAACTCATTGAAGGTTTAATCACCATATTGAATAACAACTCATCTCCTGTTCATTTCCATTCCAAAATTATGGATTAGCCTCAAATAGGTTTGTTTTGACTGCGCACTAAAACTAGTAAAATAGATAAGTATTCCATTATTTAACATAAACTGGATAATATTTATTATTCTGCATACAAAGGGTCATTTGGATGAGTGATCACTAGAAAAATACAATTAGTATTCTATATCAGCTACTTAGTTAAATATACTTAACTAAGAGGTCATGAAGATGGGACAAAAATAATGGCCAGAGGCTGCTCCTGCACCAGTCTGCAGGACTGGCAACTGCATGGGCCCAGTCCCAATCTAGGATGCTACTGTGGTCCCAAATGGGACACCAGAAAAGACTGGACTTTCCCTGCTTCTTTTGCATCCAGCATTCTTAAACCAGGTGCATTCTCAACAGAGCTTAAAGTCACATTTTGGGTGTGTATCATCTAAACCAGTGGTTCCCAACCTTTGCCGCGCCCCCCTTGTACCTGCAAGTCCCACCTGGAGGCCCCCCTGATTGGCTGGGAAGTCAGGAAGGGGTGGGACTTCCAGCCACCTACAAGTCTCAGTGGCCTTTGTGGCTGGAAGTCCCGCCCCTTCCTGGTCCCCTGATTGGTTGGGAGGCCAAGAAGGGGTAGGACTTCCGGGTGCCTACAAGTCCCAGTGGCCTTTGCGGCTGGAAGTCCCGCCTCTTCCCGGCCTCCCAACCAATCAGGGAGGCCACCAGCTGGAAGAAGAGGGGGGACTTCCAGCCGCAAAGGCCAGTGGAAGATCCGCCTCCTCCTCCAGCACCAGCCAGGCCTCCTCTGGCCTGTTGCCACTGTCGCTGCCGTCTCCTCCTCCTCCAGCACCAGGCCTCTGGCCTGCCGACGCTGCCGCAATAGCAGTGGTGGCAGTGGTGGTAGCCCAGCATGGTGGCAGCGATGGCAGCCGTCACGTGGGCGAGGAGGAGAAGGGGAGGAGGTAGTAGCAGCAGCCCCAGTCCTGCATGAAGGAGGAGGAGGCGGTGGTGGCGGCAGGCCACAGGAGACCTGGCTTCTTGGAGGAAGAGAGGAGGAGGAGAAGGAGGGGGAAGGGCGAGTCCCAACCTGGCGACCCCCGAGGAAGGGCCAATTGACCCCAAAGGGGTTGCGACCCCCAGGTTGGGAACCCCTGATCTAAACAGCATGCTCCTAATGTGGCCCGAAGCCGACACTTTTGGCCCATCTGCTTCAGTCCTAAGTAACCTTTCCTGGCTTGTTCCACCCTCTAAACCTGATGGAAATATTATTAATTCATGCTTTGATTGCTGGCCCAGTGAATCTCCTTCTCCCCATGCCGCAAAACAGGCTGGAACAGAGAGAAATGACTGTGGCAATAGTCATAATCATGACTAAGTAGCAATCATACAGATGAATAAATCTAGGTAATTGTTCAGTGTTCAAGACTGGTAGTTAGACATAATTGTGACACATTCCACTGGTGACTGGACCATGTGTGAATGATATTTACATCAGGTGGGGGGTGTAGGAGAGGTTATTTAGGTAAGTATGTGGGGGCAGGAGAGGTTATTAAGTATGCTTAACTAAATTAACTATACTTAACTTAGGTCTGGAATAGACAGCCCCGAAGGAGTGGCCATAGGCTGCTCTGGACCTGATTGGACTGGGACCATAGTGATTACACAGCCCACTCCCAAAATGGGCCACTGCCATAATCCCAAGCCACATCTGCTAGGTGTCGATCTAAATCTAATATTTTTATGCTAGTTTTTGCGAGCTTGGCGTGGCCTCAGCATGGCTTCTGACTGCTTTGGGGGCATGCATCACCTAAACAACACACCCTCAAAGTGGCCAGAAGCTGCCTTATTTGGCCCTTGTGTTTCAGGCCTAAGTAGCTGATGTAGAATACTGAGCCACACTTTTTCAAAGATATAATACATGAAAATATATATACCACATATTACCCTGGCACTCCTATGATGGTGAGGTAAATTCACATTAAAGATCCATTTTGACCAGTGTATAAATTACAAAGAGCCTAATCACATGAGAAAATAAAGCAGAAATGGAGCTGGAGAGTAGTGACTTCCTCTGTGCCTTACTGTATGACATAGAACTCTTCACTTTCTGCAGGAGACAGTTTTGAAAGTGCATCTTTTGTCTAGCTGGAAAAATCAGTTTGACAATAAACACACGTTTACAACTGTCTTCCATGGGGAAAAAACTGAAGTGCTGCAACATCATGTAAGGCACCAAGAAAGTCGTTACTCTCTGGCTCAGTTTCCATGATCTTTTCTTGTGTGATAAGTCTGGAAGATATTCCAGTCTACAGCAACCTATAAATTGGCAACTTTGGAATTACTTAGGTTTTCTAAAGGTATATGATGGGCATTTGCTGTCCATGGAAATGGACATAAATAACTGAAATATTTTGGAGCGGTGCAGAGATGTAGCAGTAGCAGTTCTTGTGTAAGCAGTGATTTGGAATGATGAGAAACTGAGGCATCTTGTTCACATGAACTGGCAGCGTAATGGAGAGTGTAGAGTAAGATAATACATATATTATCAAGAGAGCCTGGCTTGGGTACAAAAGCCATTAAATTGGAATGCATTATTTATGCTATTTTTGAGAAATATGGGTCATTGCTTTCTTATAACATTGCTGGCATTCTTGTAGCTTGTAACTTGGTATCAGCATAAAACCCAACCTAATTGTCTTCTGTTGGTAAGCACTTTTATTTATTACATTTGTTCATGATCAATGTAAAGTGACAAAGGTACTATGGCTCTTCTACATGGTCTTCCATGTTATGTTTCTTAAGAAATGAATAATGAAAAGTAAAATCGCAGCCATTCCCAAGTGAGTCAGAAATGCCAAACAAAACATGCAAACCAGTTCTCCTTTAGCTGTTAATAGCCCTTTCTCTATTCACTTTTTGTGGGTATGGGTGTACTTGTTTTTTTAAATGCCATTTCAGATTTAAGTACACACATATCATGCTTATAAATACTTTTAGCTAATGAATGCAAAGTGTGAAAGATCCAGTGTTCTCCCAGTTTGTTTCTTAATAATCTGTAAACTCAGTTTGTGGCTTTTTAAAAAAGTATAATTTGTCCAAATCAAAAGTTCAGGAACATCTTTAATATCTTTCAAAACAGAGTGAAGTAAAATACTATTTAGATAATATTTCCCTTTTTTCTGTTTAATCGTCAGATTAATGCAAAAATAGAGTAGCATGGAATTATGTATAAAAACATAGAAAAATGACAAAAGACCAAAAGGAATGAGATTCATTCAACCCTGTATTTATTTTCCATGGCTTAAAGGCAAAATGTATTTTCTCACTTTAATGGCTTTTAACATCTTTTTCATTCATTCTACTCTTCCTCTGCACAAATGTGTGTTAATGCTAGCCCTGTGGATCTTTTGTACAGAAAAATCCACTTCAGGAGGGGGCAATTAGGATAAAAGAAACAGTGGGAAATGAGTACTTAATGCTTTTCTCACACTGTGTTTCTCCATTCCAAATGGCTCCTCCCAGTAGGATTTCAAATGTATGGTTGGAACCATCTATAGAGGTGGGGAGCTGCTAGGGGCAATTTAGAAGTGAAAGTGGTCAAAGAAAGTGTTTAGCACCTTCTCCTCTTAATGTTCAGCACTCCTCTGTGACAATGATTTTTCTGTTAAAATAAACAAACACACAAAAATAAGCAGTAAGGCTTTAGCATATGATGTGTGGAGATCACCTTTATATAGAATCTTATTGTTTGTAGATCTGAACCCAGAGTAGTGGGACAGAGGAAGATGTGACATGACCATGGAATTTAGTTAGCCTCGTACATGGTAGCTAGACTATTAACTGACATCAGCTAATGATTATGGTCTAAAACCAATTGTTCACCCCAACTGAGAATGTAAATTTTCATAAATTTTATTCTTGTAGGCAAAAACAAACAATTTAACTATTTTTCTCTGTTTTACAATTTGATTTTTGTGATTTCTTCTATGAAAAAAAACCACACACATGGGATCTTAAACAGAAAACATTTTCTGTAGGGAAAAAATGTTGTTGTACATTCAGGAAACTTGATTTCTGTGAAGAAAATGATATTCTATTCAGGTCTTCAGCAGTTCCAAATCTGACTTTCTCTAGATGTCTAGTCTTTTTTTTTCACTTCTGCCTTTGGCTTTTATATCTTTCTCTTCATAACTCCAGTCAATAACGTTGAGAGGGATAGCTAATACATCAGAAATCAAGAGTCAGTATTTAAGATGACCTTAACAGATTGGAGAACTGGGCTAAAGCAAGCAAGCAAACAAACATTTCTCCAAGGATAAATATAAGGTACTCAATCTAGGTAGGAGAAATCAGATACATAAATATGAGATGCATGACCTTTGGACTGGCAGCAATGAAAATCTGGGGTCAGAATGGTCTCAGAAGCTCAAAACAAGTCAACCATTTAAAACAAACAACAACCTAATGCAACTCTTGGCTGCATTCAGTTAGAGTATATAGATCAAGGGAAATACATTAGAGTACCATTCTGTTTTACTTTGGAAAGATTTCACCTGGAGTATTGTGTTTAGTTACTGTTTACAAGGGAGGATTGGCATGATGGCATGTTTCCAGAGAAAGGCAACCAAGCTGGGAAGGCAAAGTTGGTAAAGTGCAGCCCATGAACTGTGTATGATCAGTAAGCCACACTCTTACAACCATTACATAGATGATATTTAGGTTTAGGTAATGTTAACAGTTAGCAATGCATAATGATTTGACCAAACTCAAAAGTTAATGATGTCTTGAAGCTTCCCAACTGCCCAAATGTGAGCGGCTTCATGATGCTTCAGTGGTGCAGTGTTTACAAACCACATGCTGCCAGAGCGTCATGAAGCTGCCATGGGGCTGTTGCGGGATGAGAAAAGGCGGCTTTTTGCTGGCCAAAAATGGAGCGGATTTTTGCCTCTCCTTTTTTGCTCAACTTCAAGGCAGACTGGGGCTGCAGCCTGTGTTTACTGCAGCCCAATCTGTCTTTGGTAGGGCTGGCTTGAAGCCGCCCTTTCTGTCTGTCTGTTTCGCCTCTAAGCTATTTCCTAGGGGTGGGAGAAGATAGCTAGTTTTATTTTCTAGAACATCAGACTGAGCCTGGGGATAATTTATCTATCAGTACAAATAAATGATCCAGTTGTTCATTAATGCCCAATTAGAACTGAACGAAAAGGAGCACCCCAAAGGATATCCATAAACAAGCAAAATTCTTTCATGCTCCTTAAAGAACAGTAAGCCACATCATAGGGTATTTTTTCCTGTTTAACATGGGAAGAGAAACTTCAGGAGACCAATGACCAATTTCATACTTGTTTAGGGGTCACACAGGCTAAAAAAAAAACTGTCCCCCTCTAAAAACACAAACCAGAAGTGGTGAAAATCTCATCTCCACTTTTGAAAAACAGAGATGTCAGCGTATCAAAGGGCACAGAAGGATCTTTAGTTAAAAGATGAGGTGCTGTTCCTGAAGGCTCCTGGAAGCAGCAGTTGACATTTTTACTGGAATTTTATTTTATTTTTGAAGGAGAAAATGGAAGCTCCAAAGCCACCCTTGGAAGGCTTCATGTGCACCTCAGCTGCACTATCCCTTCCCTGATTTAAGTGGACATGTAGGTTATATTCATTTCTTAATCCTAAATCAGATGGCAGGACCTGGGATTATAGAAGCTCCATTAGTTCCTCTCATCTGATGTTTCTTGCGATACCAAAGCCAAATTTCAGATCTCAGAATCTTTGTGACACAGCTCTTGCTATGCCTGGCCTCAGCCTACTCCTCACTGGCTTAGCTCAAGAAGGTGGTGGTGGGAACATCTGACAGATTTATAAACAAGAAAAGAAAATAACTGGAAGTTATATTATTGACCCCCAAACATATGCCAAAACATGAATTATTTCAGATGTTACAGATACATGTTTGTTACAGTTAGTTCCTTAAGTGTTTGGCAACACATGGAGGAACTAGAAACTTCTAGAAGCATTTTTTTTCTTTAATACTTTCCATGGCAGATACTGATTGAAAAGCAAGTTTACCCTAAAGGTATTTTTAATGAGGCACTTGGAAAAAAATGGAACAAGATGTATTTAATAACAAAGGCAAATTGTCTTGGTAATTTACATCTATGTTCTGTGGACTCAACCTGGAATCACTAAAAAATTTATGCAGCCTTCATATTTCCTTTTGGCAACAGATAAACTAGTTTAGTTGGATCTCAGAAGAACTTTTCTCAAAAGCCATGTTTAAATTGCTTATCCTCCTACCCAACACCCTCCCACAATATTCACTGCTTCCTAACATCCAGTAAAATGCTTCAGGGAAACACAATTCAAAAATAAATAAATTAGTATGTAGCAAAATCAGCCCTAGTGCATCTTTCCAAGTTCCAGTGGTAGAATTGAGCTGACTTTCAAGGAGAATGCTTGAATTTTTAATACAAATGCAAATGCCCAAATTAGTCCAGCTGGAGTAAAATATGTTTATTAGTCTTTAGATACTACTACATTTTGCCATATGCAGTAGGCAGCTAATTAAGCAAACCTCTCAGTACGGGCAGCACTGGGCTTTTGTAATGTGCATTTTGAAGAAGACAGGATCTAAGTTCCAGAAATTACACTACCTTCATCCTATAGCCCTTTTATGATCAAAGATCCCATCAGAGTGATTTGTCCAAATAGTACAGAAGCAGACATTTTTTTCGTGAAATCGTTGTGATTAAGCAGCTGCAAAATGTTCAGAAGAATTGTGAAGGCCCCATAGTCACTCAGCTCGGGGTTTTTTCTCCACACAAGGCCTGCATTCATTTTACAAAAAATGTAAATGCTGAGTATAATTCCAGATAGAACTAATAAATACAAAAGGGAAATGCACAAGTGACTGTATTACACTGATCATTCTCCTCCTATGGTATAGGAAGCCAGTCTAGCATACCTCAGTTTTCCAGTCACAGTATATCCCAAGGAGACACATATCTTTGAAGCTTTTACAAAAGGCCAAATAATTTTCAATATTTCCCAAATAAGTATTGTAAGTTCATAGCACCCCCTCCTAGAAAAACAGGTGCTTTGAGCTTATATCATGTCACCAAGGACTGTTCTCTGACTAAAAAAAAGAGATGGCAGGAATGCTTTTTATTACTGGCAGATCAAAGTGTGTAAAGCTGAAACAAACAAACAAACAAACAAATAAGCAAGCAAGCCCCTAATGCAAACAAAGCCCCCCCCCAATACAATTTCGGGTCTCTCCCCAGAATAGTTGGTTAGTGTTCTGTAGATGCAAGCCATTTTATGCTCTCTCCTACATATAAGAATATAGCAGTCTATTCTCCCATGTGATGAAGACCACACCTGGCACTATCATTCATTGTTACAATATGGAACTGCAAGATGAAAATGCCTTATAGCATGAAAGAACTGTAAATGTGTTAAAATGTGTGGACATCTGAGTATTAACATCATGCTCAGACAAGATGTAATTTACAGTGGAACAGAAACTTGATAAATTAAAATGATTTCATGAAGAATTTACCAGGAAGAGAATATTCATTTTATACAATTTTTTAAAGTTTAAAGTATCCGTACATGCAGAATTCCAGAGTTTTCCTTCCTGCTCTAAGACAATGGCCTGTTACAGACTGCCAAAATAAAGCTGCTTTGGGTCTCTTTGGAGATATGCTGTTTAAATGATGCATGCATCCTAAGAATCCGGAAGCTGCACCAAAGCTGCACTCCAGTGCTTAGGAATGGAGTGTAGCTTTGGCGTGACCTCCGGACTCTTAGGACCCATGCATCATTTAAATAGCATACCTCCAAAGAGACCCGAAGCAGTCTTATTTTGGCAGTCTGTAACAGGCCAAAATCAGTTTTCTGTCCTTGTTCCTTCTATACAAGACATATCCTTTCTGAAGAACCACAGCATTTTCATCTGTTTGCTTGTATCTTGTTATTTTTATATTCTTTATGTGGTCTTTGAGTGGGTTTGCCATATTCCTTATTATAAGGGATATTTCTTATTTGAGGTTCACAAAACTCATCCCTTATAGGACTGGCAGTTGTCCCTTACTGTGTGGGAAATCTCCTGGTTGAGATTTAGAAAGCATTTGCTTCTCTATAGATTGAACAAAATGCCAAAAGATCCTTTATTTTGGGCCTATGGGCCTTCCACAAAGGCAGAAATGTGTGCCTCATGTGATTTATGAATGTTGACAAAACGTTAATTTTACAGAGAAATACTTGTATAGTTTAACTGAAGTCAATATTTTCAAATAAGACCAGGATCCAGAAATGGAGGAAAGGCCACACCTTTATTAAACAAACAACAACAAAGGTAGGGTTGGCCCAAAGCATGAGGTCTGGATCTAGGTCACTGACCAGCACCCTGGTTGTTCAATGAACTGAAATGCCTGGTCACGGTCAGGCTTCCTGATGATATAGGGGCTATGTGAATTGCCATCACGCAGGCATGCAGCCGGCTGATCTCATGTTCTCAGTTAAGCCCCTAGACTCCGGGAGGTGCTGCCACAATGTGGCCTCCACAATTGCCACAGTGTATGCCCTCAGTGCTCCCGTGAAGACACCGCGTGGCCTTAAATAGGCCCCAGGGGTAGGAGGGGCTGGGAAGGAGGAGGCTTCGCCTCCAAGCCTGGCCAACCAATTGGCTGCCCGGAAAACTGGAGCAGCCAACAGGGAGGGACCGCTCGCCTTCTGGGCATGCTGGGAAATGTAGTCCCAGCCGGAGGCAGAAGTCTCTCCCCTTCCGCTCCGACCAGCAAATCGTGGCCCCACCAGCCCCAGCAAGGCATGCTGGAGAGGCAACGGGCCCGCCAGGCAGGAGACAGCAGCACGGCCAGCCACTTTTGGTATTTAGGGAGAACAGCTATTTCCAATTGTCAATCCTGCAGTTTCAACTTTCCCTTATCGCTACTTTGAAAACCTAACAATACTACTTCTGAGTGAATTTATAATGTATCTGATGATAATCGCACTACACTCTTAAAGCATTGCTATTCCACTTTAACTGCTCTGACTGCTCCCTATTGCATTTTGGGGTTGTAGTCTAGCAATCTGGCTGAATATTCTAAATGCCCCTTCCTAAACTGCAAATCACAGAATGCAGGAAGAGGCAGCCAGAGCTATTAAAGTGGAATAGAGACTCTTTAAAAGTGTAGTGCGATAATCTGTCACTTGGCATTGCATGCTTATTAGGCCTAAGCCCCTGTGGCTGTCTCATTTATGACTGCCAAGGAAGGGATACTTTAGACTGATAGTATGAAAATGAATTAGAATGGAAGTTAGCTGTAGTTTTGATAATTTAAGATGAATCTGCACTGCAGAAATAATCCAATTTGACACCACATTAATTACCATGGCTCAGTGCTATGGAATGTTGGGAACTGTAGTTTTTTGTAAGACATTTTACCTTCTCTGTCAGAGAGTTCTGGTGTCACAACAAGCTACAAATCCCAGAATTCCATAGTATTGAAGCTTGAAGAAGTTGAAGTTGTGTCAAACTTGATTATTTCTGCAATATGGATGCAGCCTATGTGACTGCCAGAAATTTTGTGAAGATCATGATCAGTCAATAATTTTGCCCAGAAAACGCAGAACAAAAATCAGCTAGATACAGTTGGAGATGATGACTGCTGTGGTTATTTGACAGATATGGAAGTTACTAAAGAGATTAGGAACCTTCTATTGGGGAAGGGAAAAATGTATCAGTAGAAGAAACTGTCATAATGCATAAAGAACTGAATACTGAGGTTGTGGTGAAACTTGAAGCAAGTTGCTGATCCATATGGTTTCAGTATGATGGGAACTTCAGGGAGAACTTCAACTAATCCTTGAAACAGAGTACTCAAGTAGATGGGGCAAAAGGAGCGGTCAGAGGCCACTCCTGATCTGATCCCAGCGGGATTGCAGCAACCGCATGCACCCGGTGCTGATCTGGGCCGCCGCTGTGGTCCTGAACTGGGCTATGAAAAGGAGCATTTTCCCCCTTTTTAGCCCAGCTCTTCCAGGTTGGGGTGGGCTCGCTGCATGCAGCTGCATGCAGAGTGTGCATTGTGTACAGCCCGTGCCCTCAATGTGTTCCGACAGTGGCCCTTTTTGGCCCATCTTTTTTGGGCCTGAAGGTAACAGGTAAAGCTGCAAGAAGGCAACTACCAAGTACTTGTTCATTATAGTGTGAGATTGCCAGCCAGGTGATTGGTAGAAAGTGTTGTCTGAGGAAAAAACTAGTAAGAGATTATTAGCTGGAGAAGGTTCTGTAAATAATAGGGATATTGACCCAAAATACTTATCTAAGGTAAATGTAAGCATTCATATCCAATTATTTTGAAGGCATAAGTTTATTTTGTTAAACAAATAATACTCTTTTGAGAGTATGGCATAGCGGTTTGAGTATTTGACTACAGTTCTGAGGATCAGGTTTGGCTCATACATGGAAACCTACTGGGTAATTGTATAATCTCAGCCTCAGAAAACCCCACGAGAGTCATCATAAGTCAGAAATTATTTGAAGGCATACAACAGCAGCAGCAACAGCAGCAACAACAACATAGCACTTTTAATTTTTTTTCTCATTTTTACAATCTTGTTCATAGTGGCAGTATCGATACATACACAAGTCACAGAAACCAGGGGCTGAGTTTTCATAAGGTACAGAGGGCTTCTGGAGGGTAGCAGTACCTGAATGTATTACAGTTACACCATCATTCCCTTAATGTGAAGTCTTTTTAGGAACTTTATTCAAAGCTGTGAAAGAGAGTTTCAGAATCCTAATGCTGAGGATTTTAATAAGGGAATCATGAATGAGATAACCAGCCTGGTTGTTCTCTGTTTTGTGGTACAGGAAGAAAATCAGCATGGTTAGGTCAGATTTCTCTGACCACGATGATGACCCAAACTGTTATTTGCAATTTCATTTTCAGAAATGAAGACAGTAAAAAAGTGGACATTTCCCCAGTTTTCATTAACAATGCTGACATTATATCCTGTTGTGCAACGGCAGAACAATACAGGTCCTAGCCTTATGTTATAGTTCTTGATCTTGTTCCAGTCTTTATATGGAAACATCAGCAATAGTCAATTCTTGTACACCATCATTATAAAAGAAAGGGGGCAAAGCCTAGGCAGGAACACTTATTATTAGACAATAATCCTGTCTTCATTCATTGAAAGAACAGAGTTATGATGCATTATCCTATGGTCCACTATAATTTGCATACCCAATACATTCTTCAACCCTTATAGGTTTGGCAGCCTTATGTAAAAGACTTTTGGCCTCTCTACATGTGGCATTTGCATCAGTTTACCCCCAACCTTGCATTGCCCTGTCTAAAATGGTCAAGTCCAAAGGCCCAATTCAATTACAAAAGGGGAGTTCATCAGTGAACCAAGGATATACCACTCTTAATGTAAATTTTAAAAGCTCACCATTTATTTCAGACTTTTCCAGAAAATCCAGAGTACTCCAGAGTGATGCTGGGTGGCTGTTTACACTGTCTTGCTCTGCCACCTGGCACTGCCAGTATTGGCCTTGAGTGACTCCAAGATCACAATGAGGCACCCAGCCATGTGATTGATGCTAGGCACCTTGGTTTTTTACTCCAGAGGTAGCAACTCAGGCCTGCACTAGTGGTTCCAGATGTGCAAACAACTAACCAACATCATTCCAACATGCCTAGGTGATTAAAGGCAGCTTTGGAGCCAGAATACTCTGGGCGCACCTGCCCTTAGACGATGACTGATATAATGCACATGGAGCTTCTCCAGTGTCAACTTTTTGGACCAATGCCTGTTTATCTGTCTGTGCATAGGGGCATTTCCATTACTGCTGGATGCACAGTGAGCGAACAGTAGGTCTGGCACATATGGTGAGATGGGTCTGTATGGAGTAACACAACAAACTTGCACATTTGTTTTCAGTATGTGAGGAGATCACAGTACACCCATATGCAAAATTGTGTAGAAGGCTCCAGAGTGTGACTACACTGCCCAAAGGTCCCTCTACTAATACCATAGTATAGTAATGAAGAGAATACAGGTTCTGAAAACCAACAGACAGATAGCATTATAGACTTTGGCACAGAATACCTGTTTAGCTGCAACAATGCCACCCCCTGCTTGCTGCAGTGCAGCCTGATGTGGGGAACAGGAATGAGATATAAATCACAATGGCTCAGTGTTTGATGTGTTTAGCTTCAAGCACATTCCTGTTCAGTGTTTAATACTGTCTGTAATAATATTCAATCAAAAGGATTACATTTGTACTCTACATTATCTTAGCATACTAATTTTAAAAAACAGCAACAATTAACACACTTTGAATTGCTAGATGGGAACAGCAATATTCAGAATAATCATTATATATTGGATACTAAAGTATATCAACAGTATGTTTATCGCTCTGCAGTTTCTTATTTGAATACTTTGGTACCAATATTTGTCTTCCTAGATCTTCAAAGGAAAGAGGAATAATATTGACAGGACATAAAGAGGAAATAAAATCCAGCTCTCTATATTGCCATCGTTAATCTCTTTGCATTTACACACATTGGTTGATTCCTGATAAATTCCAAGTGCACACTTGTAAAAGCTAAATGAAGCAGCCACACATTTCCAAACACAATTATCATACAAACTCAGAAATACTATTATATTAAAATGTAAAGCTTAAAACAACTTGGGACTTGGATACCTTATGGACTGCCTGATTTCATTTGTTCATCATTAGGTCATCTGTGAGGCATTTGAATACTGTTATCTGTTTTGGAATTGTACAGTATCTGGGTGGGGGTGGGTGGGTGGGGAGAAGACAATGGATCACTAGTTAAATAGACACAAAGCCTTCTCGCATATTCCTCCTACCCTGAGGCCTTGCCATTAACCAACAGACCAACACAGATTAACATGTAAATCACTTTCCTTCAGCCAAGGGTCACACAGTATATATACCCCACACACTTTCATGCCACCATTCCCTGAAGATGCCAGCCACAGATGGAGATGAAATGTCAGGAATAAACTCTTTCAGAACATGGCCACATAGCCCAAGAAACCCACAAAAACTATGAGAATGTTTGTTTTTTCACAGAAGCATATTGTATTTTGGATGTACTATGAGATGACATGATTCATTCAAAAATATTATGTTTGGTAAAGGCAGATGAGGAAGAGCACATACAGGTGCATTGACAAAAAGCCCTCACAATTACAAGTTTGTGAGATCTGAGCAGGGCTGTTATCTTGGAGGTTTTCATTCACAGAATCACCATAGGTTGTACCAAAATTGCTGGCAAGTGTAGTGAGCTGGGCTTCTGCTAGTAAGCAGATGGGTTTAAGAGTCGTGTTTGCATCACGGCTAAGTGTTGACAGCTGTCTGGAGGTGTGAAAAGGTTAACTTGTGTTATTGATTTTGTTGGATACTTATGCATTTGCTTTGTAGTTTGAGGTAGTGAATTTTACTCTGTTGCTGACCTGCTTGCACAGTTCTTATACCTACTAGAGAGGGATTTTTCATGCTTATACACTTTGGATTTCATTGCTTGCTTCTGTATTATATAATCCATGGAACTTCGTACTTTTTTGGTCTCACTTTGAAAGGAGGGATGAGCTCCTGCCCAAGGAATATCCACAGGTTCTGCAATGGGGTTTGAATTTGATTGTTGACCCAGAAATAGTCTAGGTAGAATTTTTTTGGAGGCCAAATTTTATAATCATCTGTGAAGGACTAGAATGCTTCTGTGTACCATCTACTACAACATTTGCCATCAATAAAGCTTATGCTACAGCAGTAACATGTGACAGTTTAGCACTGAGAGAACCCTTGGAGAGACTTGGAATTACAACAGGTTCTAGCACTAGACAGAAGTTAACAAGAACAACAAATTTGCAGTTTCTTCTAGATCACAGTCACTTTTATAATTGTCAAAACAGCCAGTTTTCAAACCCTTGATGGAATGAAAAGTTCTTTACCTGGCAATGTCAGGACCATAGTGCAGCTTCTTTAAGAAAGTAGTTCCAAAAACCAGGAGCAGGCACCAAAAAGGCCTTCTTTCACATTCCCATCAGGTCTACCTCTGGGGGTGGCAGCCCTCTCCCATCTTTTAATGAGTTAAGTAAATCAGTAGTGACCTGGAGACTGTTATCCAATATGATTGGATCCTCAGGCTTTCTGAGTTGAGTTCTTACAATGGCCATCATTAGGCACATTGAGACTCCACCTTGCTATAGGAAGGCAGTAATAATTTCCTTTCTCTACTTAGCCAGCTCTGCTCCAACCTTTACTGAGCTAAGAAGGTCAGTTATTTCTTCTCAGTTTTCCATATCCAAGGAAAAAGTAACACTGAATCAGGAGGAACCAAGGTTATCTCCAAGGGACATGTATCAGTGGTCCAAAACACACTGCAGAAATAATTTAGTTTGAGACTGCTTTATTTGTCCTGGCTCAGTGTTAGAGAATCTTGGAAACTGTAGTTTATTGTGGCACCAGAGTTCTTTCGCTGAGAAGGCTGAATGTCTTACAAAACTACAGTTCCCAGAATTTTCTAGCATTGAGCCAGAGCAATTAAAGCAGTCTCAAACTGGATTATTTTGGACCAGTGTGTTTTAGACCAATGATAGCAGCCAAACCAGAGTGAATTATTGTGATTACACTGCAGCATGGTTAGCAGATTGTTTATATTGATAGCAAATTGGACTGTAAAGTGGTCTGAGTTCTACTCACTTGAGCTAGAGTGTGGAAGAGCCCCAACCAATTAAAACAGCTTGCACTGGACAGTTTCTTTGTAGTTGACATGCTAGCAGAGGAAAACAGAGGTTTGCCTGCATTGCCATAAAGTAGTGTTTTAAATAGTCTGTGGCCCATGTTAAGCTGCATCTATGAGTTTTCCACCAAAATTGCTCTAATCACCAACTCATCTTATTTCATTTCATGCCCCTAAGAGAATTAGTGGACTAGTGTAGCTCTAGTCTGTGAAAGGGGCAGCACAAAAGCTATCATGTCAATGTGAAGTTGAAGGCCGGCATCCATAGTTTTTTGTGAGTTTTTCGGGCTATGTAGCCATGTTCTAGAAGAGTTTCTTCCTGACATTTCACCAGCATCTGTGGCTGGCATCTTCTGCTGGTGAAACGCCAAGAAGAAACTCTTCTAGAACATGACCAGATAGCCCGAAAAACTCACAAAAAAAGCTATCACATCAGCTGTGCTGTACTGATTCCTAAAATCACCCAGGACCACTGGCTGAGTCAACACAAAAATCCCAAAGAGCTTTCAAGAAACACTCCAGATCCATTGGCTCACCATCTTATTCATTTCTTTTTCAGAGGCTCAGTGGACTGATAGGGTAATTATGGAAAGTTTCTCCACCTAGGGTTGCAATTCTTCACTAGTATTCTACTTGAAGCAATGAAAATGAACTGGTAGCAATTTTATTTCCACTGTCAAAAAGTATTCAAAACCATGTACCCTTTTCTCTGAAAAATCTGTATGTGATGATTTGTGCAGAAAGCAGCATTTTCCTTCACAAGAATATAGTATTTTCTATGCAGAAAATATTCTTTTCAGCAGAGAAAATGTTCTTTCCTGGATAGAAAATGCTGCTTTCTGTACAAAATAAGCATTTTGCACAGAATATATCTTGAACAGTAAAGGTTCTAATCAGTACATCATTATATTTGTTGGAGTTTCTCATCACTCAAAATATATTATCAGATGTTTTCTATATTTTTGAATATTCTTTCCATCCCTGTGCCAAGAAGACCATCATCCTATGTTGTACAGAAAACAATTCTGTCCAGCAGGCTGAAACGGACCAGATATCACTTTTGACAGACTCATGGTTGTAACGGTAGATATAAAGTCATCAGCCATTCCTGCCAGGGCATCCTCAGCTTAGATATTGATATTCCACAGTCCTGTAAACCAAGAGGACTCCAACACCACCATCCCACTTAGCTCAGGAAGAAAGGTGTTCTGCAGCTGTTTAGACAGTTCTGCCCCAGTCACCTTCTTCAAATAAATATACCCAAATTCAGCAGTCAGAAGGATTGTGCACCTAGTGAGAAAGATGGCATCATTGGAGATCAAGAAACAACTCTATGACACACAAAGTCACTAGATATCACCTGATGCTCTACAGAGAACCTGTCATGGCCAGCCACAAGGACGACTCAGAGGATGACGAGGACTCAGCTCCTCAGGTACAGGAGGGACCTGAGGCTGTGCCAGGTCCCAGTTCTGCCCTGCCAGGTCCCAGTTCTGCTCTCCCAGCCCCAGTAGAGCCCCTGGAGATTTGGCTCAGAAAGACCCTAGCTCTGTTGGATCTTCATCAGTGGATCCTGGGGCTCAGCAGCCCAGGCTTGCCCCAGTAGTGGTTTCAGGCTTGGGAGACATAGAGCAGCAGGGCATTGATATTTCTACCTTCAGCCAGAGGAGATCAGAAAGGGTGTGCCTTCAGTGTTCCAAAAGACTTGGTGAGAAACGCTCATTAGCCACTCAGCAGCTGTGATAAAGGAGCTGGTGTGAAATATAACACACCTGGCAGATGCCGAGCTCCTTTGTCAGAGTCTATATTGCTTCCGTTCGTGAAAGCTGCTTGCTCTGATTCCCCTGGATTCCTTGCTTCCTGGACCTCTGACTGCTTTTGAATCTTTGACCTAAGACTGGACTCGTTGACCAACTCTCTGACACACCTAACCTTGGACTGGACTTGTAGAATTGCTCTCTGTAATCCTGAACTTTGGACTGGCTTGTGGCTTATTCTATTTGGATGTCAACTCGTACTGTTACCTGTGGAATTGCTTCTTGACAGCTCCGTGTGGCTTACTTTTGCTGAGCAGGCTCTTATCAGCTGTTGTGAGTGTGTGTTGGCAGCATTCCTGGACATAACCTCAACAGACAAAAGATAAGAGAGAGTACCCCCATACCTAACCACTATTAATCCAGTTTAACATTGGGGTAAAACAAACTACCCCCAAAACGGCGGACTGGAGGCTCCCATTTTAACTCTGGAAGGATGCTTCAGTAGCCAAGCAGTACATCATCCCGCTGGAATAAAAAGAACCTGCGAATAGCAGGTTCTTTTTATGGTGCTCAACTGATGTCACGAGTGTGCCATTGGTGCACCGGTGATGTAAGAGATGCACAGTGACCTCTGTAAGCTGTGTGTCCCTTACATCATCATGGTGGCGCCTGGGAGGATGGGATGCCTCCATGATGCCACCACCAATACAGACTAGGGTTCTGAAGTGTGCCGTTGCTGAGCACTCCAGAATCCTAATAATAATAATAATAATAATAAGAAGAAGAAGAAGAAGAAGAAGAAGAAGATTTATTTATATCCCACCTCTTCTGTTTTGAGGATCAAGACAGGTAACAGCAAAGTTTATATAATATACAACAATAAAAACAACAAGCCCCACAAGACCCCAGCCCAACCCTCTCTCTCAAGTATAAAATTAAACAATAAAACATGGTTAAAAATACATAACAATATGACAAAATTAATAAACGAACCACAAATAAGAAAAATAATAAAAGGACTGGGGTTCAGTTGGTTCTGGACATTATCAATCGGGGAAGGCCTGCCGGAAGAGAAAGGTTTTTGTCACCTTTTTGAAAGGTGAGGATAGTTGGAGTGAGGTGAGTGAGGATAATTGGCGAATCTCTTCCAGCAGGTCATTCCACGTTTTTGGAGCGATGTCAGAGAAAGTCCTCCAGGAAGTCACCACCAGTCTGGTCTTTCTAGATTGTAAAAGGTTTTTCCCGGAGGATCGGAGTGTACGGAAAGGACTGTAGTATCAGAGGTGGCATGCCGCTTCGGGCCCATCTGTCCTGGGCCACTTTTTTCTCATAAACAATTTTTTCAAGACTTCTGCCACAACAAATTATAAACACTACATGAAACTAAGACTGTAATACAGTAGAACTTAACTTCTGGCTTAATGTGCATAGTATTTCACTGTAAAAGGACTAATTCAGAAGGCTGGTCAAAATAGTTACACTGGAGGTGGAAGAATCTCAATGATGGTGATCTGCAGGCTGATCACATACAATGCTTCAGCGTAAGCACAATATTGGAAAGGCAGGAGATATCATTTGCAGTAAATAGAGAAATGGCATGATATGCATACATAAACATGTTTGTCATCCAGCATTTATTGGGTATATAGCCATTAAAGCTGGAAAAAGTGAAATGAAACCAGCATTAGTCTTCGAGTTACTTTTGACAGATGCCACTAATGCTTTTGGCAAGCAAATCCACAATGAAGACTTAAGAAAGCAAAACAACAACAACAACAACAAACACCCACGATTCTCTGCACAGATTGCATCACTCCACTGTCTAAAAGACAGCAACAGAATTATGGAAAGCTACAGGAAGGAGCATGTACAATGATTTGTGGGGTTAAGGTGTCTTCCCTATGAAGACAGGCTATGTATTGGGGACTTTAAAGTTCAGGGGAAAATAGATTATTAAAGAAGAGAAAACATTTATGATATTATGAATGGAATGGAGAAAGTAGATAGAAAGGTCTCTTTTTCTCCTTTATTAGCACTGTGTACTCAATCAATGCACTCATCCAGTCAAACTGTTTGGTAGTGGATTCAGGATGAACTAAAAGAAACTATTTCTACATGCAACACATAATTCATGGAATTTGCTGCCACAAGATTTGATGGCAGTGTCACAGCCTCACCATGAATACTTTACTTCAAGGTGGGTGTTCAAAGCTTTCAAATATGAATTCTGGAGACAGACCTGGATTAACAATTTAACAGATTTTTACTTCATGAGAGAATGGAAAACAAATAACAGCCTATGATGCTAAGAACTTTTTTTCTTTAAAAACAAAACATAACTTTTAAAACCAGAGATTATCTCATGGAATCCTGTTTCAGATTTATGCCAGTGGACATCTCACTTTTTTTGGCACAAGTCCTTCTTGAAAAAGGATTTTTTTCCTCTTATATATCTTTATTCAATTTTAAAATACAAAAGTAGTCTCAACATAAAAATACAAATATCAGAATGTTCTCACTATACATCGAACATAAAATTTAAATTTGTATATTAACATAAAGTATCTTCTTTTCTTGAACCTGAAGGGAGGAGACTTCCTGTCATCCTTGTGGACTTTGAATGCTTGATTTTACACAGCTCCTCATCCCATACACTTCTACTTTGCTATGTTCCTTTCTTTCTTCTCTTTTCTACATTTTTCATATACACAGAGTAAATATTTACCTTTATGGTTTCAACAGTTAACATAAACATTCCTGAACATTTAAGAGCAAATGACCCAACCATACTAAACCTTATTCATAGCAAAACAACAACAACAACAACAACAACAAAACATTTCCCTGTTGTATGTCTCCCAATTTTAACATTTTTATGACTGAAGTCTTGTAAATTCCATCCATCTGTTGACCTAATTATTGGGTCAGATACAAAGACAAGAATAAACACATTTTATCTCACTTTTCACACATATCTTTACATGTTTTAAATTTCAATAAGTTCTATATCTAGGTTCCACTCTTTTTCCAAGAACAAAATTACCTTTTCCCACTCTTCCTTTCTCCTCTTTTTACTATAATTTTTAATGTTACACGAAAGCCTATCCAATTCTCTATATTAATTTAGCTTTAGTATCCAATTTTCCCACGTTGGGGCTTTCTTCTGTTTCCACATTTTAGCAATTTCTATTCTGGCTACGGTTATCATATACAAAATGATTCTCCAGTATTTTCTTTCATCCTGTGGCTTTAAAATTGACGTCATGTTTAACAGAAATAGTTTGGGTTCAAATGGAAATTTAATTCCTAATATTTGTTGAATTGATTTATAAATCTCCAACCAGAAATTCTGAATTACTTTGCAGCTCCACCAAATGTGTAATAGATTGCCTCTTTCATCATCACATCTCCAACAATTGCCACAATTAATTCTGTTCATCCTCTTTAATCTCCAGGGGGTGTAATACCACCTGTTAGATATTTTTTAAAAATTTTCTTTAAGTTCCTGGGCAATTGTAAACTCATTAGTTTTTTTCCAGGCATTCTGCCATTCTTCTAAATCATTCCTACTTCCCAAATTTTGGGCCCATTTGATCATAAATAAATAAAAATAAAATTTTTATTTATATCCCGCCCTTCTTATAATCAGGGCGGCTTACAGCAAGGTTAAAATACAATCCATACAAAAACAAGAGGACAAGAAGAATTAAAATACAAATACAGAAAATCTTACAAAAGAATAACAAGCAAAAAGCCCCATAGCCCAACCTCTTGGTCACGGAAGAGGAGGGAGGCCCACAGGATTATATGTGGTCTTTAACCGCCTCTTGTTCTAAGGTTCGTCTTAACAATAATTGGTAGAATTTTGAAACCTTTTTCTTTTCTGGCTGCCAAAAAATTTCATCTAATTCATTCCATTTTTGTTCAATTCCTATCATCTTTTGATCTTCTATATATTTATTTTTGATTTGTAAATAATTAAACCAATGTATCACGAATCCCTCCTCATTAAGGGTTTCTTTAGATTTAAATTTCATTTCCCCATTCTTATCTGTGATCAAACAGTTTTGATAAGAGAGCCATCTGTTATTATTGTTATCTATCCATCTGGCAAAAAATGCCTCCTGTGCCGAAGTCCATACTGGAATTTTAAAGTAAAATATTCTTTAGATTTTTTCCCAGGTGCGCAATAGTGATCTTCTAATAGGATGGTTGTTAAAATCCTTATTTTTATTCAACCTATCGTAACTCAAAAACGCATGCCATCCATACCTCAATTGAATATCTTCCAAATTTAATATTTCCTTTTCCTCCAGCTTAATCCAATTCTGAATCCATACTAGGCTACAAGCCCAGTAGTATAGCTTTAAATCTGGGAGAGCATAGCCCCCTCTTTCCTTCACATCTTTCAAGGTTGATAATTTAATCCTAGGTTTCAAGCCCTTCCATAAAAAAATTTTCAGATCTATCTCCCAATCTTTAAACTGTTTATCTTTTATCTCTATTGGTAAGTTTAGGAAAAGAAACATTCATTTTGGTATTATCACCATTTTGATGACCACGATTCTACCAAGGAGCGAGAGATTCAGTCTATTCCACCTGTTTAATTTTTCTTTAATTTCTTTCCACACTTCGCCATAATTGTTCTCAAATAATTTTAAACTATCTTTAGAGATTTTAATGCCAAGATATTTAATTTGCTTTTCTATTTTAAAGCCTGATTTTTCAGCTAGCAACTCCTCTTCTTGTGCTGATAAGTTTTTAGTAATCATCACCGTTTTTCCTTGTTTATTTTTAAACCTGCTGCTTTCCCAAAAGTATTCAATTCCTGTTGCAAGGGTTCTATGTTTGCTAAAGGGCTTTCTAGTATTATTGCCACATCATCAGCAAATACTTTAGTTTTAATCATCTGACCTTTTCTAGTAATCCCTTTTAGTTTTTTATTTTCATTTATAGCTCCTATTAACACATCAATTGACAAAATAAAAAGAAGTGGTGATATCGGGCACCCTTGTCTAACGCCCTTCCTAATGGGAAAATCCTGGGATTTGTATTTATTAATTTTAATTACCGCTTTTTGTTGTTGATAAATTTGTTTCATTGCATTTATAAATTTCTCTCCCATTTCCCTTCTTTCTAATACTTCTATTAAGAATTCCCATTTTAATTTGTCAAAAGCTTTTGTCATATCTAATGCAATTAAAGCACATTGTTTATCGTTATTAACTTGATAGTATTCTAAACAGTTTATGATTGTCCTGATGTTACTCCTAATTTGTCTTCCTGGTAAATACCCATTTTGATATTTCCCTATAGTCATATTCAGTATCTCTTTCAGCCTATTTGCCCAGACTGTTGTGTAAATTTTGTAGTCAACATTTAAAAGACTTATAGGTCTATAGCTGTCCAGACATGTATTATCTTTTCCTTCTTTTGGGATGAGTGTTATGTTTGCCATTCTCCTTGATTGGATTTTCCTCAGAGGTTGAACCCACCCTTAGCACCTTGGGAAGGTAGCAGGGCAGCCTGACTTGGCTTTCAGTAGTCCTCAACACCTAGTTCTCCTAATGGTTATGGCCTGGTTTTTTTCTGCAGTTGCCTCCACTGCCTCCTAGGCTGCATCTGCACTGCAGAAATAATCATTGCTATGGAATTCTAGGCACTGTAGTTCGTTGACACCAGAGGTCTCTGACAGAGAAGACTAAATGTCTTACAAAACTACAGTTCTCAGAATTCAATAGCATGGAGCCATGGCAATTAAAGTGATCGAGAGAGCGGTTGCCTTCCAGCTCCAGGGGCTCTTGGATGAAATGGATTTTCTAGACCCATTTCAAACCGGCTTCCGGGCGGGCTATGGAGTTGAGACTGCCATGGTCGCCTTAGTAGATGATCTCCATCTGGGCATGGACAGGGGTAGCGTGTCCCTGTTAGTGCTTTTGGACATCTCAGCAGCTTTCGATATCATAGACCATGGTATCCTTCTGGATCGCCTGGGGAGTTAGGTATCGGGGGCACTGCGCTTCAGTGGTTCCGTTCCTACCTCTCGGGTCAAATTCCAGATGGTGCAGCTGGGGGACGTTTGCTCCGATATGAGGGCACATACATCTGGTGTCCCTCAAGGAGCTATTCTATCCCCCATGCTATTCAACATTTACATGAAACAGCTGGGAGAGATCATCCGGAGACACGGGGCACAGTGTTATCAGTACGCTGATGACACCCAAATATATTTCTCTATGTCTCTGACTGATGCAGTGACTAGGGATGGCATATCTCCTCTAAATCCCTGCTTGGAGTCAGTAATGGGCTGCATGAGGGAAAACAAACTCAGCCTGAATCCAGAGAAAACGGAAGTACTGGTGATAGGCTCCCCGGGTTCGGATAGTGGAATTTGTCCACCTGTCCTGAATGGGGTCACGCTCCCCCTGAAGGACTCAGTTCGCAGCTTGGGAGTGCTTCTGGACTCGTCACTCCAACTGACATCTCAGGTGGATGCGACGGTCAGAGGCGCTTGTTATCAGCTTCAGCTGATACGCCAGCTGCAACCCTACCTGGACCGGGGGGACCTTAAAACTGGAATACATGCTCTGGTAACCTCTCGATTGGATTTCTGTAATGCGCTCTACATGGGGCAACCCTTGTACCAAACCCGGAAGCTTCAGTAGTGCAAAATATGGCAGCGAGATTGGTCGCTGGTGGTTCCAGGTCAGACCATATATCACTTATCTTAAAAGACCTTGGCTGCCTATTTGCTTCCGGGATCAATACAAGGTGTTGGAAATCACCTACAAAGCCCTAAATGGCTTGGGCCCAGGGTACTTAGAGGACCACCTCTCCCCATATAATCCACCCCGCACACTCAGGTCAGCAGGGAAAAATTTGCTGGAGGTCCCAACTGTGCGATGTGTGATGACCTTGCAATGGGCCTTTTCCATCTCAGCCCCAAGAATATGGAACAATCTCCCTGATGAGCTCTGCTCCACCACGTCTTTAGACCTTTTTAAGAAGAATCTCAAAACCTTCTTCTTTTCCCAAGCTTTCCCCCCATGAGATGTGACTCTGGTTATTTCCCCTCTATCTTGGTATCGACTGTGACATGTTTCTGGATTCCCCCACTCAGCTGGCTGAGTATTAGTTTTTTATATGCTGTTTTTATATATTGTTTTATTTATTGTACTGATTATTATGTATTTTATATGAATTTTGTACACCACTTTGATCAAATTGGAAAAGTGGGATAGAAATAAACATTATTATTATTATTATTATTATTATTATTATTATTATTATTATTATTATTATTATTATTATGTCAATCTGGATTATTTCTGCAGTGTGGATTCCACCAGCATAGTTATGCCAGCAAAGAATTTGTCTTTTATCTCATAGTCTTAGTCAAATTACAGTTTAAGAACGAACCTCCATGCATCCACTCTGCTACAGCCGTTTCACTACACAACTGTGGCACCATTTTGCTGTTTGTTTAAAATCTCATCTTTCTCCTGGAATAGGCCCCTTTAACTATAGTTCCAATAAATATCATGGCAGCATCTGAGAGAAACCTAGGTTTGTTAGTCTGGTGAGGCACTGGAACTCTCTAATCTCTTCCTGAAACTGCAGACTTCAGGATTCATACAATGTAGCCATGTGCAGTTAGAGTAGAATATAAAGTAGAATATAGTGCTAGTTATATTATGTAGTCTAAAAGGACCCCTGGTATTAGGTTCAATGACTAGGAATTGTACCAATTAATATAGGGGTGTGATGCAAAAATTAATATCACTCAAAATTGTTAAATGGCACTGCCTTATCCAGAAACATTATGCTAATGAATACCACTCACAGACAAACACACAATAGGGTGCTTCTCTCTTTCCCCCACTTGTTTCTTTTCTTTACCCCCTTTATTCACCTGTTAATGGATTTCTGAGAAGTACTTGACAGCGATGGGAAACAGAAAACTGTATCAGTCCTTTCGTCAAAAATCAAATCCCTTCTCTGCTCCTTCTTGGGAGACTAAACAGGGAATACAACAGCTGATATTTCCAGTCTGAGGTCAGAACCTTATGAAATCTGAGGAGATACAGTTATTCAGGCATGTACAACAAACTATACATTACAAAAGGCAATACTTTTCTATGATGATTTTCCTGGGACTGAAATTAAGGAGCTTATAGCATGAACTTTAAAACCATCTCAAGCCTCCCAAGCTGCAGATGGGATGCAGGATGGAGGTGGGGATTATCACATACTAAATTGTCACCTAATCACTGGCCACCCAGATCCAAGCCAGGTCCCAGCCATGCTCTGCCAGCACTTTTTCAAAGTAAGAAGCTTTTCAGCTTCTAAAAAGTGCTGGTCGAGTGTGGCTGGGACCCAGGCTGATGGCGGCCAGCAATTAGGTGGAGATTTAGCACATGATAATCCCTGCCTCCATCCCATGTCCCAGCTGCAGCCTGGGAGGCTTGAGCCAATTTTAAAGTTCATGCAATTAACTCCCTAGACAGGACATATGATCCCATAGTGATGTCTACATTTCAATTTCTTCTGATCAAATTGTTTGTCATTCCACTCACCACTATATACACACACACACACACACACACACCTGCATATAATTTTTAATCCAATTGATGAAATAGATTACAGTTCTCCAAACTTATTCCATAATTAATTTGTTAGTTTTAGAGTGGTGCTAGACTGGGGTTTTTTTTTGTGTGTGTGTGTTTTTCTTTTTTTTTGGTTTTGTTGCAAGAGACTAAAATGAAATGAATAGATTATAAATTATGAATAGTTACATTCTGTCAAAATACTGGCATAAATTATATTTAACATGGAAAATGTCAACCGCAATACTATGCTTGCTCACTTAAGAACCTTACTTGGAAGGGAAGATATAGGCTGACAAAAATGCAGGATATGCCAAGATAGACAATTCCAGGTGGTTACTGATGTTTATAGATATCCACATTCAGACAGGGAATGTTGTTTTCTGCTTCTTTTAGCATTGATTGGAGCAGAAATGGGTAGGGTTTATTCCAATAAATTGGATCCAGGCCACAGTGGGATGTGTGGAGAGAATGTCATCTAATTTTCCAAAACAAATCTGAGAACTTTGAAATAGCAATAAATGATAATAGCAACAATATCAGCCTCACTTTTAGTTAGGAAATATCCTGTTCCCAAGATGGACTCAGAGCCCTGAGATTTGCATTCCCTGGAAATGAGAGAATCATGTAGGCTAGAAATTACCCTTCTTCCTCAGACCCTCTGAGTCCATCCTGTGGTTTTGACATATAAGTGATAAAAGTAGCTTCCTGCTTGATTTACATCTGTTAATTGCATTCTTTGTTTAAAGTGCTAAAAAAGAGGAAAGAAAAGGGAGAGTGTCCATGAAAGTGCCCAGTAAGCAACATAAGTAGATAAGGGCAAAGCAGCAACAAAATACGATGCAATGCATCTGAAACAATGCAAGCCCTGAGAATCAGATGACAAGAAGTTAAAGCAAACATAAAGTTCCAAAAGCAAAGTCCTTAACCAGTCCATTAGACAGTCAGGGTTTGAGCAATCAGAGTAGTGAAGAGTCTGGGGTTCCAACAAGCAGAATCATCAGTCCAAAGTCCAAAGGTCCAGTCCAGGAAGTCAGGCAACAAGCAAATCCATGAACACGGTGCTTTCTCCAGGGAAGTCAGTTAACCTCTGACAAAGGTTCTGGCATTCTTCTCTGGCTTTTATCTCCAGCACATCCTAGTGCAGCTGCATCCTGCTTGCTTGGCATTTCTCATAAAGCTGCCTAGAATGATGCAGCCCCACCCTTTCTTATCTTTGTTGGCTGTAAGAAGGCACAAGTAAATTGGCCTCCTTCTCCTCTGATAGGCATCGATCTACGAAATGATAAGCATTGATCTACACCTTTTTAATATATCTAAATGATAATCTCTGACCTGCAATTTGATATCAAAAGTGCATCTTGACCTGAGTAGCCAAATGGCCCTACCATGTGATCTCCCACTGAAGCCATGAGGTTTTGATATGTAAACGAATTTCCTTTCCCAGCTTGGATGAGATTATGCAAGGAGTTGCTAAGTGCTATCAGGAAAGATGCTATCAAATGTCTTAAGGAAGTGTTTCTCTTTGTGATTGAGGGGGGAACCATTTGAATCAAAGGAATGGCATTTGTAGCCATTCAGGTCCCTACTCTGGCAGAAACATTTGGGTTAGATCAAAACATTTGGTTAGGATGTGAAATACACTTCAAACAGTTTCCTTTGATTACCCTTTGTCTAGAGACCCTGTTAAACCCTTAAAAAGGTCTCCTAAATTTAGAGAGGTGCTGCGGCCAGCCACTAGCTGCTGCTACCAGTCACTCTGGGCTGCTACCAGTCACTCTCAGCTGTGGTCAGCCATCCACTGCAGCCAGTCATTCATTGCTGGTAGCCAAGAGCTAAGTCAGTTTTAAAGTCAGTCTCTCTCTGACTGGCCTGCTTAACCAGAATTGCAGACCCACACACACAAATTGGAAGACAGAACTTCTACATAAGGTGAGCATTTCCGTTAGAAAAGCCTAATATCTATTCCACATTTACCACGTTATTTCCTGAGTCTTGTATGAATGTGTGAGCGTATGTGCCTGTATGTTTGAATCCTTGTTTCCAATAAAAGAGACATTGATTGTACTTAGAGCTTCTGCCTCATTTCTGGATTTCTAGTTCCTGGTATACAGATCGAAGGGGCGATCCCTGAGGTGTGGTAACAGGCCTCCTCTCGTGACCTTGAGCTAATTAAATTCCCCATTGATAATTTGGTCACTGTTCGCTGTTACACCTCTTCACTGCCTAAATGAGCAGGAGTGTCTGCTGCCTGGGTGCTGGGCTCCTGACTGCCCTCTTTGGCATCAGCCTCCACTGGCATAGGCAATGAGGAGTTGGGACTAGGCTCAGAGTCAGGTTCCTCCATCTTTGTCTCCTCTCCTGAGTCCTCAGGAGGGCATGCCTCCAAGCTGGGCATGACAGAGGGAGAAAAGATAAAGAACTGTGGTAGCATCATTAAGCAGTGATGGCTCTGTGGTTGCTGTCACCCAGTGCACCCAGTGCAGGGGGGGCAGTGGAGAGGCAGTGGGGGTGGGCCTGCCACTCTACCTCCCTACTGATGCCTGCACTCCCTAAAGGCACTACTGCCATTAAATTTTACTTTTTGCATACACTTGCATACTACCCCCCAGCTGGCCTGCTGCTATCTGGCAAGACTGCTGCTGGGGGGTGCTGCAGAATCTGGATGGCTGTCTGGGGTCCAGCATGTCTGCTCAGTGAAGCAGACATGCCAGACCCCAGATGAAAGGCACTACCCACCCCCACCCCGCCCAAGCAACATTTACTGCTTGGAAGGGGGGAAATACTGCGGCCTCCAGAGGGCCATTTGGGATCTAGCATAGCTGGGTAGTGGAGCAGTCCCACTGGACCCCAAATGAAAGGCAATGTCAACCCCCAAGCAGCACTTGAAGCTTGGGAGGGCAGTGCTGATGCTTCTGGAAAGATGTTTGGGATCTGGCACAGCTGCTCAGGAGAGCAGCTGTGCCAGACTCCAAATGAAAAGCACTGCCACCCTAAGCAGCTGGCACTGCTAGTGGGAGGCATGTCCTTTTCTTTGGGATACAGCATGGCTACTTGAAGGATTAGCCACACTGGACCCCAAACAAAAGGCCATGCCCCACAGCAGTGCCAGCTGCTTGTGGGGAAGTGCTTTATCCTCTAGAAGGCTCTTTGAGGTCTCATGTGACACCCTTTCTCTCTCACTCAGTAGCCCTGCCAGCACCACAGGTTGTACTTCCCCACCTTTCTGGGTGTCACCCGGTGTGGTCTGCACTCCCTGCACTCCCTAATGACACTACTACCATTAAGATTAAGTTTTATGTTTTGCATACAATTTCATGGATATAAACTCATGAAAACTCATGCAGAGATACAAACCAGTTCGTCGTTCAAGTGTTGCCACATTTCTTTTTCCTTATTCTTCTGCCCCAATCTCCTTTCTTTCCTCCTCATTATGCTGCAAGACACTAACATAACTACTTCTTTGATTACAGTCTGATGTAAACAACCCAAAGTTTTTGTTGCTTTTATTCCATAGAAAATGACTGGGCTATCTGCTATGAGAAACAGTTCAGAACAAAGAGAGTTATCTCTGGAACAGTTTAGAAATATTGACAGATTACATGCAAAAAGGACATGGTTTGAACTAGTTATTAACACTCTTTTGAATACTTTTGTGAAGAAAACAACTTGTAAAGGCCATACAAGGTGGACTATAAAAACATCTCCTTGTCTCACTTGGGACCTTTTCAAAGTGTGTATGTACCTATTTCCGCTACAGAAATAAACCCTGGCTTTTTTTTCCCCTCCCCTATTCTTTGCTCACATCATTTTTGCTAATTTGGACCAAGCTGCTAAGCAAGACCCTCACTTTTGTGACAACTACAGGAACAAGTACTGCAGCTTTAATCAACATTTTCCTAATTCAGATATATGTTAAATTAGTTCTTATAGTTATTAAGTAATAGTCAGACTATTCCTATGGAGAGATAAGAGGGGGAAAGCATTTAGGTTGAAACTAGAATTAAGGAATGGAAATCCACTGATGGATTATCTGTGGAAGTAGATTTTGACTCCCTTCCACCCATGACACCCTGTGGTTTAATCACTGGTTTTAATTTTCAGGTGTATGTCTCAGTGTGTACAGGAAAAGGTCATGCAAAGGAGCATGACTTGGGAAACAGGGAGCTGCAGCTACCCCATGGATTATTACAGTGGGACTTATAGCCCCCATTTCTTCCATTTGTCCCTCCCCCAAGCCAGTCAGCATTAAAAGAGTGGATTGAATGCCAATTTTCTAGTGAGTTCAAAGCAAATGTTTGAAAGGGGGATGATATCTGACAGTAGCCTGCTGTCCATGTATCTCCACATCTTAAGCAAGTCTACTAATTTCTGAAAGGATAATCCTAGAAAGTGAAAATATGTCAGCCCACATCTTCTTCCAACTCAGTGATTCCTCACTGCATTCTGTCTCCAAAGGATCATGTGAAGACCTTGAGAAAAGTACCATTTGCAAACTCATATAGCTTTAGGCCTTTGTAGAGGACTTATTTATTATTTATTCTTTGGTTGTCCTCATGAAATGTGAACCCACTAACTGAACCAGAAACAAATTAAAGCAAGGATAGCATGGCTGAAAGTTGTTGTTGTTGTTGTTATTGTTGTTTTGTTTTCTGAAGTGGTGTTCTTAATATATTTGGAACCACCATCTCCTGACCATTTGGTTAGGAACTTGTTTAGGAGCTCATAAACCACTGCAGGAGAAATGGAATTGGAACATGGCATTCAGTTTGCAGTGTCAAGGAGTGCTGTTATCAGCAGGTCCATCTGGTGAGGTGGCTCTGCCCCTTTTTTACAAGACCTTGACCTAGCTGCTACAATTTAGTTGAACAGCTTGTATGATTAAAGTAATCAAATATTTTGTTTTGTGTCTTTACTTCATTTTTAAAAACATCCTACTTATATTTATTTTTTGTTTGTTTCACAGCTTAGCCTTGCAGCAAATCATTGTTAAATTATAGACCCCCCTTAGCAATGATGCTTAATTATATTTCTTTTTCTTTCTAAAAGATCTTCATGTTCTGCCAGATTCTTTTGAAATGCCAGCAATCTAGAGACATTGGCAGAGAAAAGAAGAATACTTTCTTCCTTTTTGTCTGCCTTCAGCTACATGCAATGAAAGAACTTACAGGAAGAAAACTCTGAAGTAAGTAGATATTAGCACAATGAGGAAACTTATTTTTAGGGGGAAATGCTTAAGTATAGTTGTATTCTGAAAGCTATCATTATAGTTACAATTCGAAAACTTAATTTTATGCTTTCCCATTTCTCAAAGGTTACTACATTTGTTATTTTGTTACCTTCAAGAAATTCTGAATGCTACAAGCCACTTCCTTATAGCAGAAAACATACCATCATACCATCTGACTGACTGTCATTTCAGTACCCACAGAAGAGCATGATTCAGTAGTGTGCCCTGCACTGAGAAAGATATTGGACTCAATGGCCCATGAGGCCCTTTCCAACTCTATGAGTTTATGATACCATTTAGCAAAGCCCCATTCCTATGACTATAAAAGTAGCTAAAAGGTGCAGTGCAGCCTTGTTATGTTACAATTTTAATGCAACCTCATTATGCCTTAGTAACTGAAAAATTAAAATAAATTACATCCACATGCACATGTTCCTTTTTTTAAATCAACAAAACCAGCAACATTTTCAAGGACAGGAATTTCTATAGACAGCTGGATGGCATGATGCCTTTACTCTCTATTATTTTTCTCCACTCAGTGGGTGCTCAATCATACAATGGCTGATTGGCTCCAACCTTTCATGACCTCAAGGGCAGTCTCAGCTCTGAAATACCACCTTGTGAGACTTTCCTATTTCATGCAAGTGCTAAGGTTATGATATAAACTGTTCGCATCTGGAAGTACAACAGGATCTTTTGAGAGACTTCAGTACTCCATTTGTAGTAAGGTTACATAGTAAAATGCTTGTAGCTGGAAGTCTAGCTGGATCTTTTGTGAGCTTGCAGTGTCTCATTTAACAAAGATGAATTATGCCTGAACTGAAGAACACTGATGTATATCTTATAGCAAGATATAAAGGTGCTGAACCAGGTCTAGCTGTACATATCCAATTGAGGCAACAATGAATGGCACCAGCTATAGGTTTTGTTTATTGAGGTCAAACAATGCATCCTTTGAATGCACTTGATTGTTTGGATGACTACTGAAATAAGAATAGGACTAGGAATGGACTTATGTCTTCTTCTATTTCTTCTTTAGTTGTTTATGTGAAATTATACCCTTTCCTGATGAGGACAGCCCTCAGTCATCCCTTAATTATACTAAAGGTTGACATTCCCAAACTAAACATGCCTAAATTGTGTTTTTAAAGAACACAAAGCATGAGACAAACAGAGGGCTGTTTGACATTCTAGATTGATTCCCAGGCATTGTGTTTTCAACTGTGTTCATTTAATGAGAAATGTCAATGGCATCTATACTTTACCTCAGGGGCCTCTAAGACATCTTTTTATGACCCATAATAGCTACCTTGAGTCACTTTGTAGGACTGATTTGAAAACAGGTGTTGTTTCTTTTGTTTATTTTATCAGAAACTTAGCCGTTGATAAAACATCAACAGCCACCAACAACAACAAATAATGGTAGTAATATTTTCTCTCCCTCCCTCCCTCCCTCCCTCCCTCCCTCCCTCTCTCTCTCTCAGTATTTAGAGTATGCAATACAGTTAGATGACATCCTTACATCAAAAACACAGTAAAAGGTTATTGTAATGCTTACAGAGTATGTGAGCAGTTTTTTCTCCTTTTCCAAGTAGTTATATTTAGTCAGCATCAAAATTCTGACAGTAAAAGTAGTCAGTAAGTCAGGGGAGGGGAGCAGAAGACATTCAGTTCCCTGTCTGCACCTCATTAAAATACATGTGCTTTTCTGTAGTCCTCAAGAGACAAGATAAAATGTCTGGAAGTAGTTAAGTAAAAGCACATCTCTTTTTGACTACATAAGCTGTACACACACACATACACACAGAGACTGAGACTTTCCTTCAAAATCAGACCTAAAACACATCTGCTTTGTAGTAGTGATACAACTTCAGGTTGTTCCTCTGCAGACTAGGAATTCTTTCTGCTTTATGGTCCTATTTAATATTTCCAGTATTAAGTACCTATCTGTCTGGGTTCCCAGTCAGTGGATGATGGTATGCATCACCTCTATAGTGCCCTTTCTGACTCTTTTCAGTGGCTGGCCCTTACCTTTGAACTGTGTTGGTACCACAAAAATGTAATAAATATTTATGTGAGCTCTTCAAAGTATCATTTGCATAGAAACATTTAGCCAGACGTCTTTAAGTAATGCCTCAAAGGAAAGCTCCTATGTTGCTATTAATTTTAGTCATAAAAAAAGGAAAAGGTTTCCCCTTTAACCTGATTGTCTAGTCATGTGCAACTTTAGGCGATAGTACTCATCTCAGTTACTAAGCCAAGAGAGCCAGCGTGGTCATGTGGCCAGCATGACTAAATATTGAGGTATCATCTTGCACTTTTACATGCTTTTGAACTGCTAGGTTGGTAGAAGCTGGGACTAGTGATGGGAGCTCACTCAGTTACACTGTACTCGAGTCTTGAACTGGCAATCTTCCAGGCTTGCAGCCATCAGAGTTGGCATCTTAATGACTAAGCCACTGCTTCCCTCTAATTTTAGTCATACTTCACATAATTAGTTTGATATAAGAGGAGGTCCAAATTTATACCTTAAGGATTAGCAAATTTGCTGTAACATCTCACATCACTGTATGTGTGGAGTGTTATCCTCAGTTGAAAGAGATCCATATGAAAGTTCAGAGAAGAACAGAAAGGTAAATAGTAGGACTGAAGAGCCAGAAAAGTGATCTGTGACATTTTAAACCAAAATTAAAATGTATTCAGAGTATGCTTAGTAGCTACAGCAATAACTGGCAAAAGGACAATCTTTCCAGCTTTGCGGTCATAATTTATTACATGTACAAAGATAAACAAAATGGTTCATGACTGAGTCAGGAGCATAGATAGATAGATAGATAGATAGATAGATAGATAGATAGATAGATAGATTTGTTGACATATTCTAGATCACTGACTTCATATAAATGTCACGTTTGAGGTCTTCTCTATTTCACTTGATTTCAGTTAACTGACTAATCAATTGGGGCATGCAATGGTCTTTGAAGCAGTAACATTGATAGTTTGTACTTTTTATTTATTTTTAAATTTGTTAACAATTGTAAAACATTTTAAAAGAGGGAACAAAAGAGGCACTAGGTATCACATTGCAAACATATGATGGATAAAGGAGCACCAGGGAACTTCAGAAGAAAACCTGCATGTGCTTTATCGACTACAGCAAAGCCTTTGACTGCATAGATCACAAAAAGCTATAACTTCTGCTTAGTGGATTGGGGGTGCCACAAAATCTAATTGTCCTGCTGCATAATATGTACTCAATACAAAAGGCTGAGGTCAGAAAACAGTACTGAGACACAAAATGGTCCCCAATTGGTGAAGGGGTCAAAACTGCATACTATCACCTCATCTATTTAACCTGTATGCAGAAAATATTGTATGCAGGGTAGCCTTAGATTCAGAGGCAAGAGGACTAAAGATGGGGGAAGGAGCATTAACAACCTAAGATATGCAGATGTCACAAAACTACTTCTAGAAATAAACAAAGTAATGAACTGAAGAAGGTCAAGGTTGGCTTAATGTTGAACATTAAGAAACAAAAATAATGACCATGGAAATTCTACAAGAATGCATCCCAGCTAATGAGAAAATTGAAACAGTCAAAAAGTTCCCATACTTTGGGAAGGGCAGCTATGAAAAAAACTATGCAAGATCATAAAGTATAAAGACATAACTCTGAACACTAACATAAGGATATCCCAAGCCACTAAATTCCCCATCAGCATCTATGGATATGAAAGCTGCCGACACACAGATTATCAATTCATTTGAGATATGATGCTAGAGAAAAATACTGAGAATACTGTGGATAGCCAAGAAGACAAACAAATGGGTCATAGAACAGATCGAGCCTGAACTCTCTTTGAAAGCCAAGATTACTAAATTGAGGCTGTTGTAATGTGGCCAAATCATGAGAAGGCATAACACATTAGAAAAGACAATTATACTAGGAAATGTGGAAGGCAGTAGAAAGAGAGGAAAACCATATGCCAAGTGGTTACACTCTGTCAGGAAAGAGATGAACCTAGGCCTGTAAGACTTGAGCAGAATGGCTAAGGAAAAGATGTCTTGGAGATGTCTCATCGACAAGATTGCCATGAGTCGAAATTGCCTTGAGGGCAGTTAACAACAAACAACATCTGATGACTCACAAGAAAAGCTGGATGTCTAAACCTGTTTTGAGGACAAAGTCAATTTTGTCCTATCTTCTTTTATAATTCTTCATTCAGTTTGTTGTACTCAATTTCAAGTTCATAAAATCTCCACTCTCAAGCAAAAGTACTTAATTACAAGTTGCACACCTTGACTGGTATCCTGTTCACAAACTGGATGTAACTCACTTTTGGGGTTATTACAAATGTTGGGACTCTATTCTGACCATGGAATAAGAAAATCCTTTTTAAAATCCTTCCTTGTAAGCATCTTGACCCCCTCCCGCCCTCCAGCATGGCTGTTTCTGTGTTGTCACAGAGTAGGATCATGTCCAGCTGTTTTCTTGTATATAGATCTGCTGCAAGAATGTAATCGATAGGGACAACCCTGAGGACCCTGGTCTCTGTCTGTCCTAGCTACAAGAAAAAAGCAAAAAAGAGTTGCACATTTCTCAGTTGTATAATAATATAGAAATGGTTGTATTGGAGATCTGCACTGCCAACAGGGTGGTTTTTGGGGAGCGGGCTAGCATCAAAAGACATCGCTATGAAGACATAATTACATAATATACATGTGTCTACTGATGCAGGATATTGATCCTCATGTCTCAAGTGTGAACTTAAGGAAGGTTGACAATTGTAAGCATGTAATTAGTCAGTGTGGCAAATTACAAGCCCTCACTAAAGTAGAGTCATTGAATCAGTGTTGATTCAGCAGTTACTTCAATGAATGTACTCTTGCTGTGACTAACAATCAGATTTAGAGGTTGCTTCTACAACCTGAATTGTGTACCAACTGTACAGAACAAAACCTGAAACAGCATGTCCAAACAGACCCTCAAACATTATCTGACATTCTAGAGTTTTGTTTTGCTTTTGCTATTGGTGATTGTTTGTAACTGCAACCCTATTCTTTTTTTTTTCCCCTCATTTGAAAACATTAAAATCAAAGAAATGTTTTTAGAAAGCAGAAAGATAAAAGGAGAGCTGTTTTAGGTTAGGCAGCAAAAGAGATGGTAGCGTTAGTAAATCTTTTAAAATTAGTTTTGCAAGTAGATTTATGGATCCGATATTTTTCTCACCATTTGTTTGTCCTTTGGTTATGCACCCTTCAATTGGCTACTGCCTTACAGGCATTAATAGAGTAAGACTCTGAGACAGATGCCTTCTTCTAAATGTAAACTTTAAAGCATCTGAAAGTTAGCCCTACAGGTACAAAAACTATTGCACTGAAAATACCATTTGCCTGTCTGTTTTTAATATATTTCAGTTGGTTGAATCACCTCCCTCTGTAAGAATGCAATATATATATATATATAAAATCCAATGCAACCTGTGTAGCTATATGGGAGAGGACACTTGATGTTCAAGCTGCTTTGTAACCAGTGGGTATTAGTACATTGTTGTTGCATTGTTTTTTAAAAAATAAAGCTTGGCAGTGGAAGGCGTGACACAGTTCTGCCCTGTTGGCAATACAAATGGATATGTAAGAGTGGTAGAAACCCTAGAATATTCACAAAGTATTTTACCTTATTTTTATGGGCTACAATATGCACCCACAGGCCATTTTCAACATTCTGTAAATATGCTGGCTATCCTTTGTAATTAAAAAATCATGATGCAATAACTACATGGCAAGCAGAGTGATATACGAATTTTGGTAGACCTGAAGCATTTGGTACTTCATACTAGACATTACAGTCAAAGTGATTAGAACCAAATTATTAGGCATTATGGAGACACAATATCATCCTTGGCGTAATTAAATTCAGGCATCTTTATATGAGTCCAAATTCATAATAATTAGATTTAAAGATACAAAAGTAACATCAAATACTCAAACTTTGCAGCTAGACTATTCATATAATTTCATCTGGTGGGGTATTTTGTTTTGTTTTGTTTTCAAAAACAAAATAAAAACAAAAGTTCACACATTTAAAGATTGGTTTCTTTCTTTCTTTTCAGACACCTTAACTTATATACTTGAAGTTATTAAAGTTCTTCCAAGAAAAAAGTTCTTATCCATGCAGCCTTCCTCTGTCATCTTGAACCTGGAAAAGTGAATCAGATTAATCTGAGAAAAACAGAACTTTTAGAATATATATTGATTTTCTTCCATTATAATGTACCCATAAATCATAATCATCATGTGCCAAGCCTACAGTATGTGTCCTTGATTTTGCTGGCTGGGATCTAATCTTATCACTCAAGTGCTCCAAAAAGAAATATTTTTCTTACCTTTTCTTCTTGCTTATGCATTTTCTCCTGCTTCTTCCATCTATTTTTTTTCTGTTTACCTAAAATACTGCTAGAGGGATTTTGTTTGATGGTATCTCAAGGTCATCAGGTGAGCTGATTAAAAGAAAGAACTCTGGATCTGAACTCTGGATCTTCCAAAACCATACTGCAAATCCCAGCCTTTGATTTTTATAATGGGTTAATGCTAGCATACCACATAACTTTCTCTCCAAAGCTCTGTTCCTTGGAGTCTGATTGCAAAATACTGATGTCCCAGTAGGAGTTCATTTCTTATCAAAAATATATTTCTTTTCATTTAATTTTCTGTTTGGCACTTATTTAAAATTTGAATGTATATCTCAATGAACTATTTCTTTACCTTCCAGTTGTAAAACTCTACCTTGCACATTCACAAAGCCCAGAGAAATCTGTGAGGACTGTCATGGTTTCTTCTTTGGATTTCTTGAGTCAGCTAGAGGGTCTGTAATGTCAGAGGTTCTTTTCTGGTTCCAAAGAAAGAATTCCACGATTATGTTGCACAGCTAATACACCTGAGAATAATTAATCATCAATTAATCATTCTATCTATAAAATCAATTCAACTGAAATAAATAAGCTATCTCACATTTACTATGAAGCCATATATTTCCCCCTGATGAAAATGGTGACCTCAAAATCATTTTTTTTAAAAAAAAGAATGAAAAAGAAAGAGCAAAAGGCAATGTTCTGACACATTGATCATTTTCAACATTATGTTAATCATTGATATCCTCCACCTTTCTGAATGTTTGGATTCAAGACTACTTACAAAGTTCAGATTAGTACAGGTAAAAATATATATCACTTAGATATACAAAGTTAAAATATAATTAAACTATAAATATAATTAAAAGCAATTTAGAATATACCATCTAAATATACCACCTAAAATAGTGTGCAGACAACACAGCACTTCATGTAAACCTATTTCCCATCAACAGTTCATAGAATCATAGAGTCATAGGCCCGGTACAGACCGCCCAAAAAGGGTGGTCTGCCCACACCTTGTTTTGCTGCATGAGAAAGCTGCAGCGAACAAACCACACGGCTTCCTTGTGCAGCAAAAAGAACCCACAAAAAGTGGGTTCTTTTTGTGGCAGCATAATGATGTTGCAGTGCACCAATGGAGCACTAGCGACATCATTATGGCACTGTGACATGCAGACACTAAGCATCTGTTGCATCAAAGTGGTGGCACCCATCTCTACAGGGGGGCGCCATTTTGATGCCCTCATCACTTGTGAGGGGTGAGAGGCGTCTGGAAGCATCACCCCTCTCATGTGACGAGGGCGCCCTATTGCGCCCATCTATCCTGTGCCATAGAGTTGAAAGAGACCACAAGGGCCATCCAGTCCAATCCCTTGCCATGCAGGAAATCCAAATCAAAGCATCCCCAACAGATGGCCATCCAGCCTCTGTTTAAAAACCTCCAAAGAAGGAGACTCCACCACACTCTGAGGGAGTGTGTTCCACTGCTGAACAGCCCTTACTGCCAGGAAGTTCCTCCTAAGGTTGAGATGGAATCTCTTTTCCTGCAGTTTGCATCCATTGCTCCATGTCCTATTCTCTGCAGCATCAGAAAACAAGCTTGCTCCATCCTCAATATGACCCCTTCAAATACCTAAACAGGGCTATCATATCATCCCTTAATAGTTTCTTCTTCAGACTGAACATACCCAGTCTTTCCTCACAGACCAAGGTTTCCAGACCCTGCACCATTTTCTCAGCCTCCTTTGGACACACCCCAGCTTCTGAACATCCTTTTTGAATTGTGGTGCCCAGAATTGGACACAGTATTCCAGATAAAGCCTGATCAAAGCAGAATAGAGTGGCACTATAACTTCCCTTGATCTAGACAATGTACTTCTGTTAATGCAGTTTAGAATAATATTGGCCTTTTTATCTGCCACATCCCAGCACTTGGGCTGAGATTGTGAGATTTTTCAAACAACAGACAAGTCACCTAATGCTGGGATCTGATCCCACCTGGGCCAAGCCTGGTGCTGTTATAATCAATAAAAGTTGTGACCAATTTGTCACCCAAAGATGGACGTGGTGGGTTTTTTCCCGCTCACAACCTAGCTGCTGGTCACTGCAAGAAAATATTTACCTGAACCTTGCCAGTTTAACCTCTCTAGGCAGGAAGCTCCACAACCTATGAGCAGTCACTGAGAAGGCCCTCTCTTGTGTTCCCACAAAATGTCATTGTGACAGTAGTCAAAATGAGAGAAGGGCCTCCCTTGAAAATGTCAAGACTTAGGCATGGTACAGACCGCCGAAAAATGCCGGCCTGCCAGTGCTTGTTTTCCACCGGAGAGAAGCTGTAGCCTCCAAACCACGTGGCTTCCCTCCGGCAGAAAAAGAACCTGCAAAAAGTGGGGTTTTTACACCACAAGGGCAGCATTACAATGGCGGCACCCATGTATACAGGGCGCTGCCATTATTATCCCCTTGTCACGTGCAAGGGTTGCGGGGCATGTGGACGCTCCATCCTGAGGCAACCCTAGCATGTGATGAGAGTGTCACTGAGGGCCCGTTTGTACTGGGCCATAGATAGGTTCAGACTCAAGCAATATAGGACTTCATACTTCACAACCCTTACTTTGAATTGTGCCTAGCAGCAAAGTGAAAGACTGCAGAGATGTTATAATAAGAGAGTTATATGTTCTCTATAACTAGCACCGGTCTGTAATAATCTGCTTCCTGTGATATGGTTGAGTTGCCTTTGGCCTCTGTAATATACATTTAATGTATATTAAAGTATAATGATACATTTCTGTTTTGTTATATGCCTGTTTTATACTATTTCTAACGTGAAACTGAAAGTTAACATGGAACTGGTTCCTAAATAGGTTGATCATAATAGCAAGGTTGCGTGGGAAGCAGATGACAAATAGAAGACATACAAGTAACAAGACTATGACTGAAGGGTTTTTTTTTTTCATATGTGTTCTACTGCTGAAAGGATTTTGTGTGTCTGACATTTACTGTCAAGAGAAAAAAAAATATTTTTCCAACAATGCTGATACTCATAAGATCTACTCCTGATGAAGCATTAAAGCAGATCTAAATTTGGGAAATGCTCACTTTTACAGAAGAAAGTGAAGCCTTCCCTTAAATGGTGCTTAATGGCACAGAGGAACGAAACACTAATCCGGGGGGGGGGGGGACAGGGACAGGTGGGGGGAAATGACCATATTAGGGGCGGGGGCTATAAGGAAATGCTGAAAATAGAAATTTAAGGAAAAAATGAATACATTTTTTTACAGTTTTTAATCTTTTAATTGCAGTTTTAATTCTGGTGAGCCTTCTTCAGTGCAAGAAAAAGCAAAATAGAACTATTTAAGTACATAGAAACTAGCTAGGGAACTGAAAGTGCTAAAGAGAAACATACTAGTAATCCAATAGTCTGAAAAGCATACTATTATTATTATTATTATTATTATTATTATTAATTTATATAGCACTGTAGATTTGCATAGCGCTGTACATAAAAACAATAAATATAAAAGAGTAAGCCTGCCTATGGCGTACAATCTAAGAAATAATAGGATAATACATATAAAATACATAGCAATACAGGAAATGGTTCAATAAAACAGACAACAAAAGAACATCAAATAGCATATGACAGTCATGCAATGCCTAGGAACAGAGCAGTTGGATAAATGTTATTGTGTACAGTGTAAAATTTCAAAGAGGAAAGTTAAAGTGAAGTCAGTGAAAGGGGGAAAGGATGTTTCATAAGCCATTAGAATCATACAAAATACTTTGGAGAAGAGGGATCCAGTGATGAAATGGAAGGCCATAGAGACAAAGATAAAAGATGATGAGGTGTATTGAGTGTTTGCTCAGTAACAAAATTATTTCGGCCAACCAGCTAACAAACTTCATCCTTGACTAAGTGTATCAAACATTAGAATCGAGTAAACATTTGATTATTGAATTAATATAATGAATAATCCAGAATATTATTGAGGGTTAACATATATGTTAAATATAAATTAATATTAATATTAATTTAACATATATGTGGGGTTTAGCATATATGTGGGGTGGCTTAGTAGTAAAGACACCAGTTCTGATGATCATAATGTCAGAAAGTTGGCAATTTGAGGCCCAAGTACTGCCTGATGGGGTGAGCTCCCATCACTAGTCCCCGCTTCTTCCAATTTAGCAGTTCAAAAGCATGCAAATGCAAGCAGATAAATAGGTACCACTTCAGAGGAAAGGTAACAGTGGAGTTTATCACACTAACGAGATCCTGTGGGCAAATGGGATTTAAATGCAATTTAAAGTACATTTGAATTTAAACAAAACTTTAAAATTCGGGGAGTTTGTCACACCAAATTGCTTCTAAAATGAAATAACACGAAGTTAAACTGCAGTTAAAGCAGAGAAAGGCAGCAACTTTTTACTTTTGGGATGTTCCAAAAATAAAATCTGCCACTTTTCTGCTGCTTTTCTCTGCTTTAACTGTGGTTTAACCTTGTGTTATTTCACATTAACTGCGACATCATGTGATAAACTTCATGCATTTCCAGGTTTTCTTTTCTTTAAATTGTGTTTAAATCCTGTTTGCCCACGGGATCTCACTAGTGTTCTGTGCAAAGAAAAATCATGTGCAGTCATGCTTGCCATATGACCATTGGAGTCACCTTCAGACAACGCTGGCTTTTTGGCTTAGTAATGGAGATGAGCACTTTCCCCGATAGTCAGTTATGACTAACCATTCATGTCAAGGGGAAACCTTTACCTTTTACCTTTTAAAAACATATATGGAAGTTCCTATATGAAAGCAGTTTACACTGTTTGCCTGATGCAGAACATTTGCATTCAGGTCGAGGTAGCAAAAGGGGAGTTGTAATGCACATTATAGTGTAACTGTACACACACACTGACATGCATGTAACTGTGTATGTGGTATGCATGGATGCACATTGACATTCATTTCAATGTGCATGTGTGCACATGATGCAGATTTGGTTGTGCATTCAGTTGTGCAACACTGCCATTCAACATGATGGCTGTCCAGCAAAGTCAGTGCAACCCTACATGCAATGATTTCCATTACAAAACCCTGATGCACAATTCCAGCCAATGACTATCTCAACTCTCAGACAAAGGACACAATGTGACATAAAACTAGTTCTTCATCTCCTTACTTTTAGCAAGTTAGTTGAATCATATGCCTTCTAGGATAAGGCCCAATTGCACTTGTCTATTAGCTTTTGGGACCTCTTGGGACCTTTGGCATTGATTGCTCTTACAGATAAGGTTACATACAAATTACTTGGGAGTTTGCTCTCCTACCCTGCTATGTTTCACTTGGAAATATTTCTCTTCTAAAAATCCCTGTGTTCATATACATTATGATCTTCAATTTGTCCTTGGATAATATTTCCCAAGTCAGTCATGAACCTTAGTGGAAAGCATCTGAACCAATAAACTTCACAAACTGAGCTTTATCTTCACCAAGGAAGAGCAGCTTGACATCTTCAGATACTTCACTGCAAATATCATGACATTATCCAGAAGTACTCACTAGCTGAAGTAAATTGGCTGGTGCCAGAAATACCAACTCTGCTGGAATATTAATGTGTTGTAACATATTCAAAGGAAAAGGCGGGGGTCACTGGCAACTGAGATGGACCTCAAACAGTTAGGAATTGTTTTGTTTTGCCTAAGGATGGTTACCTTTCTGTCTGACTGCAGAGCTATGTGATGCATATTTCCTCAGTTGCTGTGTGCTTCCAGTTTTTTTACGAATAGTTTGAATATTCATTTCTCTCTGAGAACAGGAGGAGAACCCAGGAAAAAATGAAATCTTTAGAGGCCCTTATTTTTATCATGGTCTAATCAAAGATGTGGGGGAGAAATGAATATTCAGCTAGTCAATTGCTAGTGTAGGACAGAGGCATATTCTGGGGCTATATAACTCCACAGAGTGAGAGGGATAAAACCATGGATAAGTAATTATCTCTGATTTGTTCACTCTGGAGTTTATACAAACAGAGTTTCTAACAAAGCAGAGACTCTGAAATGTCCATTTCAGAACCCAATACTAGTTTTCTTTTGTTCTGTAAAACTCTACGTTTTCATTCTGGTAGCTGTTTATATCCAGCATGTGCTAGAGTGGCTGACTACAGACAAGAGTCAAAGTAAGTCAAATGAAGGGGAAAGGTGGAAGACATCCCGTGATCATCAATTTAGGCTCTTGAGTCATTAGTTAAGTGGAGCTGAAAAATGTCAGTTTTCTTACTTCAGAAGAGATGAAAATGCTCCCTATGCCTCTGTAACTTTCCAACTTTATTTTCTTCCTTGGTATAAATATTGAGGAAAGGGAATTGAAACATCTCTAGGGGAGCTTGGATATTACATAAAAGGAACAAAGGACAGGCAAACATGGTTTGTTTGCTTGTTTTGTATGCTTTTTTCTGTTTTAATATTCTATTTTCCTTCACCAGTGTTCTTTATATGTCTCCTTAGTTAGGCACCCAGAAAATTTTTTAAGCCTTGTTGATTTATTTTTTTAAAAAAAAAATAATATTCTTACTTTCCTAGACACAGTATTCCTGCTTTATCTGCATCAAACAGTTGCCCCTGTACATGGTTTAAATTCAGAACTGTCCATCCAACAGAAGAACAGAAATTATTTACAGAATAGGTTTCCCCTCAATGTGAAATTCTCATGAGCCTAAATCTTCTCTGGGATGTTAAAGAAAGTTTCAGAGCAAATTTGGGAGCAAGGAGAGGGGGACTTCAGGGAGTAGTAGAGTGAAAGGGGGGGGGGGGGGTCTTGCTTAAGATGAAGTTTAGTCACATGGGCGGGTTACAGACCGCCATAAGGGACATCCTTAGGACGTCCCATTTTGAAAAAGGGGCGTTTCTTCCAGATGCCCCTTACCCTGTTATGGACAGAGTCTGTAACAAATGGCAGCGGCCATTCCACACGGCCGCTGCCATTTTGACGTAACGGATGCTCTGCGTCCACACGTGGCGCCCCGGAAGTGACGCAGCGAGTGCACAACTAGTGCCTCGCGATGTCTTTTCCGGGGCCCAGGAAGGAGCGTGATTTCCGCGTTCCTTCCTCAGAGCGTCCGGGGCCCGCGCAGTGTGGCAGCTGCGGCTCCCGGACGCTGCAAACGGCGGCAGCGGGAGAGCACCGCTTCTCGGCGGTATGTAACCCACCATGATGTTGGATAGAATCCCACATTCCCTAGTTGGGGAGCTTCCACTTTATTTGAAAAAAGTTTGAAGGACAATTAGAAGAAGAAAAACAGTATGCTAAAAAGAAAAAGGAGTGTTGTTTTCATTCTGTAAATGAAACGGTGTATGGACAAGAGCATTTAAAAATAGCAGTGAATGGGATGTGTTAGATACTAGCAAAAGAAAAGACAAGATAATCAATGGGCTTTGAAAAGGGAAGAGCAACCTGTTAGCTGTTCAGCTCGTCACTTTTCTCTTTGGAATCATTGATCAGCTGTGTATCCCACCACAAAATACTTTGCAAGCACAAGTTGGAAAGATGTACCAGCAGCTGCCATAATTGTTTAGGCAGCTGCTCCAATTAAGCCACAATTCTATGATAATTTACTTTGTCAGGATCTATACTGCATATAAACAGAAGAAATGATTCTCAGAAATTTTGAGACATAAAAGAAGGTCCCTGGCCTTGATATGTGTACACTGTAATATGGTTCAACCATGACCATTACCTCTGTTGCCATGCCCATTACATTTATTGTACCTATCTTTTCCATAGAGGAATATATTGTCCCTTCAAACATCAACCAGCACTGCATTTTGGAAAATTTACACCATTATTAATTATAACTATTAGAAAATGTTTTTGTAATACAAATGATTCAGGGATACTGGAGGTGAGGGGACAATTCCCTGATGTTTAGGAAGTGCATCAGGCTTTCAGACACATGCTTCCTAAATGTTTTACCGGAGTTTTACCAGCATTTTGCCAGCGCTTATGCCATGTTAAGTACTGGTATGAAAATCTTCCATGTGTTCATAAAACTTTGAATGAACATAACATTTATAGAATAGTCAAAATATTTCTGAAATACATATGTATTCCAATTGATCAACCATCTGAGAAGTGGAATTGAATTCACAGGATAATTTATCTATTAGTTACTGAAGTTAATGAAGCAGGCTTTGGTAAGAATTAATGAGATGTGCAAATAAGTCATTTTCTAGTTCTTGGTTTTAAGATACAAGGAAGAGAAAATGAAAGGACTTGTTTAGAGCTCTTCTAACCATGCTGCTCAAGTGATTACCCATTCCTCCCATTCCTTATTAAGGCTTTAATGACATACCCAGTTATATTAGAGCTATCCTATTGAATTCAATGTTGTTTGCTTCTGTTCAGAGATGTATAGATTGTACTGTTGTTGTTCAGTCTGAAGGTCATATTTATTGTACATAAACTTGTCCATCTGTACATCTTATTAAAATGACCAGGAATTCTTTTCAGAGGTGGAGATATTGAGAGAATGTGCTGTTTGTTGTGTGCCTTCAAGTTGTTTCTGACTTCTCACACCCTAAGGCAGAAAATCATGGGATTTTCTGAGGATGAGAGTTGATCCCCCACCATGAAATAAAGAGGCCAGACATATAAATTGGATATAAATAAATGGGCCTTTATTAGATCTAAAACCTATTTAAACCCCAACTGATAACTGTAAACTTTTGAGACTTCCAACTGAGGGTGAAATTCTAATGCAGGTTCAGCTGAAGCCAGGTGTCTTCACTTAGACTACTTCTTCAGTCTTCCCATAGGGCGAAAACACTAGACTCTTAAGGCAACCGAATCCTTGGATTGTATCCTCAGCTAGTCATAAGGAGGTGGATATAAGGCATGCTCTCCCAAACTACCATGAGCTTGTAAGAGAGGGCAAAACCCCCATGTCTTCCCCAAAGGCTGTTTTACAAGCATCCTCCATGGCCCTTGATGTGTAAAGGCTGCACTGATCCAGACCTTTCACCTCAATGGAGTGCCTGGGTGCACACCAATTGTTCTCCCACCCCCATTTAGTCCAGGGGAAACTTATTTAACATCCTGCCCTAAGCCCATTACCCATCCCTAGAAACAGTGGCCCGTTACTAACGGGTCGTTTTGTGTGTGCAGAGCGCGCACTAGGGTTAGAAAGGAGTGGTGCTTCCACACACCCCTAAACCTAGTGCGCGCTCCGCATGCACAAAATGGCGGTGGCTGTTCCACATGGCCGCTGCCATGATGTCATGACTGCGCCGCCTCTATACAGGGCAGCGCGGACATGACATCCTCACTCCGCGCCAGTGCGCATAATGCGCCCTTTCCGCGGAGCAGGAAGGAGCTCCGTTTTGGAGCTCCTTCCTGGTTTGGTCCACTGGGTGCAGCCTTCAGACGGCTGCGCTCAGCGGACCAAAGGAGAAAGGGGCCAAGTGCCTCCTTTCTCCTCCTCCCCGCTGCCGCGGGGTGTCCTTAGGGCTTGAAGCCCCAGGGACACCCCTTTCCAGGCTGCAGGGAAGTGGCCTTTTGCCGCTTCCTCACAGCCCGGAAAGCGGCGGATTGGGGCCTCAGCTGCTGCCATTCTGGCCACTGAGGCCCCGATACTCTGGGCAAAGGGGCGGCTACAGCCTGCCCCAAATGGGTGGTCTCTAACCCGCCCGTATGAGGTAGGCAAAAAACCCCGGGAAAAGGGGGGGGGGAATTCCTACCTGGCTCTGAAGTGACCAAACATTTCCATAATACCCTGAGGGTGGGAGGGCAGGATGCAATTTCACAAAAGAGGCTGATGAGGAGGCAAAACAGCTTAAATAGCTAATGTCTGCCCCCCCTGTTGGCAGGTTGGGCCTATAAGACTCTGCCTTTTATTATAACCCTGGTCTCAATTCATGGACGGTCTCAAATATTACACCCAAGTCTATAGTAGCAAGCCACTGTTTGGGTGTCCATTTGTGATTTGCCCAAGGTATGTGACTTTCCCTGGTCTTCAGAGTCTTGGACCATGTCTCCACTGACAAGAAAACGTGCCTGACCATCAGGGCTTCTATATTCATGGAGAGAATAAGTTGTCTGCACAACCAGCACCCACAATGAGAAAATACTGGCAGCACTGTCCACATGCACCTCCATGTCTTGGTTATGGTTCTGTTAAAAGAGAAACCATTCAAATGTGAAAGTTACAGTGCTGTGGCAGGAGTTGGAATTTCTGGGCAGGAAGAGGTTAGTGGCTTGCCTGACTCAGAGTACCTCTTTCTGACCACCTGTGAACACTCCTCGCTGTTCCTGCACTGGCATGCAGTCTACCTGTGTCCAGCTTGATTGGGAGCAAATGGGAACTGTTTTTACTTCATAGGCTTATCCTGGATCACAGACTCGACCCGCGTTCCACCTGTTTTAGCCCTGTGTGTCATATAAACTGGTCAGTGTTGGAACACAGTGGGAACATTTCTTTTCTTCTGTGTAGACATGGCTTTGCAAATTAGCTGGCTGAACTTGCATTCTATCCAGAGATTATACAGGCTGCACCCACCCAGTGGCATTGGCAGCAAATATCCTGCAATAGGATTCAGATGCAGCCCCAATTAGAATTCAATTCAGGAGTAGTAAGTTGATTTTTAAAGCTCTACGATAAGCCCCTAGGGTAAAACTGCTCTGCTGGAGTGTATCCTTGCAAGACTTCGACTTTGACATTCAACATGTGCCTGGAACCTCTAATGTTGTGGCTGACTGTCTCTCCCGCAGAGGGCTAGTGGGCCACTGATACCAACAAAACTGCACATCTTAGAACTGCCCGAACTTGCTATATTGTTGTACTACCTCTCGTTTGAGTTATGATACTGTGCATTATGTGTTTGTTTACATTTTTCCTTCACAGGTCCCAAGAGGACATCCCAGCCAGTGTGGTTCTGATCCAGCCGTTCCCAGGCCAAGTGGACTTTGGGGGGGGGCATGTCACATGTCTGCTTATATGCTTTATCTTTTACAGGTTGAAATCTCAGCCACTTTGGTCTCAACTTGCAGTTTCTTCCAAACCGTCCAAGATTTGGGGGGCATGTGATGACTGAGTCCTCCAGTCATTTGAGAGTTCCCCTGAACCACAAAGGGTTAATCTAGGGGGAGTTACATGCTAATGAGAGCTGACATCACATGCTAATGAGCAGCTACATCATCGCTGACATAAGGCTCACCTGGCTAATCAGCAGTGCCAGCGCGGCCTTTTCAAGAAGGTTCGGGGAGAGGACTTTAAAATCCCTGTCGGACCATGCTTTCCTTTGTTCTCTCCATCTTTGTGTCTGTTTGGGGAAACCAGCTGTGTGCTTGCACGGAGGCAAACAAAAGAGCTAGGCCATTAGGCCGCTCTCTGCATCCAAAAACACAACACGGACTGCAAATCCCATCACTGTGTGAGTAGTAGGCAAATGTGTTAGATAGTGCATTTAGGCTTTTTGTTATGTTATCCAAATAGCTTGCCTGAATGAACATCTTTGTAACCATGTTGTTTGTACCTGTGAAGCAAGATGGCTTTGCACGAAGGATACCTTTTTCTATCTTAATCTATTTCTTTAAAATAAACCTCTTTCTTTAAAAGTATCTGCTGTCTCTCTCTGCTCCCTGTACACGTGTCTTAAACTCGGTCTAATGGTTGCTGTAAGCTAGCAAGGAAGGAAACTAGAAATCCCTAGCAAGTCTCAGTGTGTGCTTGGGGAAAACGTAGGTTGTTTTGGAAAATTCACTGAGTGATGGCAGCGAGATATAGGACCTCAAGGGGTCTGATTCCGCTCAGCAGGGAGTGGGAATAGAGACTTAGGAGATCCTAGAAGGGAAGTTCTTTAAGGGACATCCTGGGAGTAAGAGCCACGCACAGGGCATTGCTCCCAGGGATCACCACAGCCTTACAGTCCAATTTTCTACTGAGCATGTGTATGTACATCCTCTAGTCTAAAATTATTGGTTATTACATATGTAGATGTATCAGCATACATTCTGCATCAAAAGCAAGATCATATGCATAGTGTTGAAGAGAGTTTGATTTTTTGCTTCTTTATATATAGCAGGGGAGGGCAACTATGGTCTTTCAGATATTTTTGGACTAGAGTTCCATAATTCCTCATTATTTGCTGTGCTTACTAGGTCTGGTGGGAATTCTAGTCCAACAACATCTGGAGGGCCACAGTTCTCTGTCCCTGATGTATGCTCTAATATTTTCAGGGTGGATCATGTGTGAAGCAGCCCGAAGTGATAGTTCTTCAGTTTATTCTTTGAGAAAAGCAAAGGATATTTTTCTCTTTAAAGTCTTACAAAATATGAAAAGCCACTTCTGAAGGCCAAACTTGTGCATAGTTAGGCATGCTCAAGCCTCAATGAAATCAGCTGGATGTAAGTGGAGGCTGAACTGAAGCTGTTATCTTTCACAACAGTAGCCATATTGTACAGTTATTCTGAAAATGGTTTTTTAAACTTTCCTCTTGGAAAGTTGGCACAGGTCTAGTCAGTGGGTTGAATTAAAATAAGTAATATAATCTACAGAATGAAACTGTGTGTTTTATTGTCATGACCTTTAAATATGTTGTTTTTCTGATTGGCTATATATTTTACCCTTCTCTTTCAGGTTAGTGAAGTAGTAAACGAGGAAACAAAAGAGTGCTGGGGATACAGCCAATCAAAAACAGAACCCAAAAAGGATAAAATAGAGGCCACATACTATAGTGTAAAGAATAGATGACATATTAAATTTTGGATAACTTATTCTCATGACAATCATTGTAGCAACTGGAAATAACAAATCATACATTTTCTTTCATGAAGAAGGACATGAATAGAAAAAGAACCCATTTAGCCAAAATCTGACAGATACCTTGCCCCATATATTGAAAGGTTTAGAAATCCAAAAATAAACAAATCCAAACAAATTCGATATTTACATAATTGTGGATGAGAAAAGTTGATGGCCACAAGAATTTACTTTTCACAATAGATTGATTAATGCTTTCCTCCAATAACTGTGCTCCTTGTGTCTAGATACCTTTATTTTGTGGCCTAAATTCATTTGCTAGCCCCAGCTAGAGAAAACTCATTGACTCAATTGCTGAATGATACATCTACACCAGGGGTAGGCAACCTGCGGCCCGCGGGGCCAGATGTGGCCCGGCGAGGCCTTGGGACCAGCCCCAGCCCGGTCCTGCCGCTGATTGCCGCCGGGGCCTTTGGGGGGGCAATTGTCTATAGAAGCCTCAGAAACATGCATTTATATTAACGTTTTTTTTTTAAAAAATCACCAAAAATTTTTCGCGTGTCCTCCATTTTTTTAAAAAAAGTGTCTTCCATTTGAAAATTTTGTCCTACATTTGTCCTGGTTTATTTATATATGTAATTTAAAAAAATAATTATTTATTTTTTGACTTCGGCCCTCCAGTTGTCTGAGGGACAGCAACCCGGCCCCCGGCTCAAAAAGGTTGCCTACCCCTGACACCTACACAAATTTAGTTGATTCAGTTATTGACTCTGGCTATGACTGGAAATTTAATTTAGGTTATTCTAATCCAGTTAATCTAGAGTTATAACTTGCTTTTCACTAGGGATCTCATACAGCAATACATATCAGAAGGTATTTCTATCTAGCAACAGGTGAGATGCAAACATGAATAATATTGAGGACTAGTGCATAAACTTTTTGTGCTACCATGTGGTATCTCCATGTGGGCCTCTGTGAGTCAGTGTTACATAAATTACTTCACTGTGGTTGGAAGATGGCTCTGCTTTACAACAGGTGGAGCAACCTACTGCAGGAGATATTATGAGAGAAATTTAGAAACGAGCAGGAAGTGTTTACTGTACAGTACAAGTACTTTTAAAATGTTGGCCCTATCAGATATCTTGAGACTATGTGTGCATGTACACAAAGCAATTATTTCATTGGTTGTTACTACCATGTTTATTCTGTAGAATGCTTACCTATCCTGAAGAGCATAAACCCCAAACCTCTTGGAGTTGTCTTTGCCCCCACAGGATGAAATCATTTGGGTGCAGGTTGCAACTGTGCCGAGGTACTAAATACTCCTGCATAGTTACACTGAATCATGGGTACTGTAGTCCTCCAGAACTAGCAGAACCTTTGGTTGTGTAGTGTTGATAGATTCTAACCAAAACACTGACAGAACATGAGCTGCCACTAATATAATCAAGTTTTATAGTCTTCAGTCTGTATTTACAGATTTTGCAACAACTGATTTCAACTGTCCATGCCTTGAAGATATATATATATATATTTAAAAATTCCAAAAAGCAAATCTTGATTTTGCCATTTTATATAAGGTCACCATTTTAGTGTGCCATTGTATATAATGAAACTTGAGCATTTACAGATTTCAGTATCCATGGGCTTTCGTGGAACCATACTCCAGTGGATTCCAAGGGTCCACTATATAATTTGTCCAATTTGCCATGTTGGCCCTCTCATAGGTACATACATCTTCATCGGCGGTGGCATCATCATCATCATCATCATCATCATCATCATCATCATCATATTTGTACCATGCTTTCCCCCAAAAATTGGGATTCAAAGCAGCTTACAGTCTAAAAACACAGTACAATTGAAAACTTACAAAATGTCAGTTAAAAAGGAATTAAACGACTACAATATTAAAATGGATGATTTGTTTTAAAATAGAATACAATTAAAAAAGATAAAACCACTTAAAATCATACACTTTAAAATAATACAACATCCCCAGGATGTTGCATTTATAAACATTCTTTTTTTAATTCCTGTCTGAACAGGAAGGTTTTAGCCTGCCAGCAGAAAGGACTACATGATGGTTGGAGTGTTAAGGAGAAAAAACGGTCGCCCAACTTGGCGGGCAGACCATTTTTCCACTAGAAGCGGCTAGAACTACAAGCCCCAGTGTGCACTGGGGCTTGCTCTGGCTCCCTATTGGTGCGCGGAGTGGATGGGGCGGTCCCATTGTTCCGCGACGCTCTGGGGGCCGGGCTTGTTGGTGTGGAGCTTCCGGTCCTCCAGGGCTGCTCATTGGTTGGGTGGCCTTGGAGGAGGGGCTCCACACAGCATGCAGTATGGGCGGGGCCTAGGCCTATTTAAGGCCACGTTGCCGGCCCCAGCCCTCAGTTGGCGCTTGGCTTCGAGCAGAGTGGAGCCAAGCTGAGGAAGGGAGAAAGACTTTGAGCTTCTCCCGCCCGCCCACCGCTGTTTTGTCGGTGTTTTTCGTCACAACTTTGGCGGCAGCATAGGCCAGGATCTGCACATTGTTGTACCAGGGCTATGGAGCTCTGGTTTGGGAGTCAATAGGTACCCGGGGGCGAATAGGGCAGGCGTTTGGCCATTGCGGGGGCCAGAATGCGGGAGCACCTCCCGGTGACTAGGGGCTTAGTGAATTTGTGAACGTAAGACAATGTTTGCGGTCAAGTTGTGTTCCTTAGCCCCTAGGTCATCCCAAGCACCTAGTGGGTGCCAGGTTTGGATAATCAGACAACATCGGGTTGTTTGATTTCACAGATCCGGACCTTATGCTTTGTTCCAACCCTACCAATTGTTTGCAAATAAAGTTGTGGCCTTACTTCCAACCTGTTGTATTGTGGTTATTTGACAGCAACATCTGAGGCAATGGGAACATGTGAAAAAAAATAGCAACCCACATATATTCCAAAGTGCTTTGAGGCACTTTCAGCAGTGAACTTTCTAGAATCTCATTCTTCTTTTAAAAATTGTTAATGCAGAAATAAAGTTAAAAAGAGGAGAATTTAAAAAATGAACCTTGGCCATGAGGTTCAGTACCCAGTTTTCACAATCGTACAAAGAAATTGGAAATTAAAATAAAATAAAATAAAATAAAAATGACATTAGTTTTCAATCATATATCTTGACACTTCAGACCCTTGTTTAGTTCCTTTATAGCTGCCTTCCTAAGGCCTAGTCTTCTTGTGATTTCTTGAGTGTTGTCTCCATTTTGATAAATGACTGAGTGAAGGTATAGAAAATCTTGAATGATTTCAATGTCTTTGTCATTTACTTAAAAGTTATGCTAATCATGTATAGCCTTTTGTTTTCTTAATGTTCAAACTTGCCTTTCCACTTTCTGCTTTGAATTTGTTCAGCAACTGTTCTAAGACTGCTACTTTCTGCAAGTACCAGGGCCGGCTCGCCCATATAGGCCACCTAGGCAGCTGCCTAGGGCGGCAAAAGTTTTGGGGAGGCACTGGCGCAGAGGCCAAGAGAGCGCGTGCACAGCCCAGACAATCCCCAGGGTGCCACTCACGCTCTAGCTGGCCCTGCCCCTTTTTGCTCTTTGCAAAGAGCAAAAAGGGAGAGGGCCAGCAGGAGTGTGAGTGGTGCCCCGGCAGGGATTGGCTGGGCTGCGCACGCGTGCCCCAGCCAAGTGCCCTCCCCTGGCCCTACTCTTTTTGCTTTTTGCAAAGAGCAAAAAGGGAGAGGGCCAGCAAGAATGTGAGTGGTGCCCGGCGAGGATTGGCTGGGCTGTGCGCATGTGTCCCAGCCAGGCAACCTCCTCCCTCCCCTGGCCCTGCCCCCTTTTGCTCTTTGCAATGAACAAAAAGGGAGAGGGCTAGCAGGAGTGTGAGTGGCGCCCCAGCGGGGATTGGCTGGGCTGCGCACGTGTGCCCCAGCCAGATGCCCTGCACCCTCCCCTGGGTCTGCCTCTTTTTATTCTTTCCAAAGAGCAAAAAAGGACAGGGCTAGCAGAAGCGCGAGTGACGCCCCAGTGGGGATTGGCTGGGCTGGGCTGCATGCACGCGCGCACACCCCCAACCAGGTGCTCTCTGCTCTCCCCTGGCCCTGCCTTCAGCCCAGCCAAGAAGAGAACTGGGTTGCAGCCTTTTGCTGCAAGGAGGAGTGAGGGAATCAGGCTTGGCTTGGCTTGCTGTGCCTGCCTGTTGTAGATGGCTTGCCAATTGCCTGCCTGCCTGGCCCTCTTTCTTGTCATCTTGGCTCTTCTTTAGACTTCAAGGTGGTTGGATTGCCTGGAGATATCTCATATTGTTGTCTGTCTTCTTCTAGGCACCCAGGCTAAATGGGTCAATTGACTATATATATATGTGTGTGTGTGTGCGCACGTGTGCGCACATATACACACATTACAACACACACACACACACACACACACATATATATACACACACATACACACACACATATACATGTCACAACAAACTACAATTCCCAGGATTCCCTGGTTTGACCAGGGAATTGCCTCCACGCTTCCAGATCACAGTCCCAGAAAAGTGTCTATTGTAGTTTATTGTGGCACCAGAGATCTCTCACAAAACTAAAATTCCCAGGATTCCCTAGCACTGAGCCAGGGCAGTTAAAGCAGACTCAAACTGGATTATTTCTGCAGTATGGATTGGACCTTGAGCATTTTTAATAAGTAAGGTCCAAAACACACTGCAGAAACAATCCAGTTTGAGACTGCTTTAACTGCCCTCAGTGCAAGAAAATTCTGGGATTTGTAGTTTATTGTGACACCAGAACTCTCTGACAGAGAAAGCTCAATGTCTCACAGAACTACAGTTTCCAGAATTCCCCGGCACTGAGCCAGAGCAATTAAAGCAGTCTCAAACTGGGTTCTTTTTGCTGTGCACTTTGGACCTCGGCTGCCTTCTCATATTGTGGCTGTTGCTCTTGCGTGCTTCCAAGTCATTTCCAAGTTATGGCGACCTCATCCTGGAGTTTTCTTGACAAGATTTCTTCAGTTTGTCCTTGCCATCATTTGAGGCTGAGAGAATGTGACTTGACCAAGGTCACCCAGTGGCTCAGCCAGAATTCGAACCTAGTTCTCAGAGAATGCTCCATTGTCCAGAAAAATGCTCCAAGTATACTGCTGTTTTTCTCTCTCTTTTTCTGTCCCCAATGAATTAGTAGTTGTGAATTTGGGTCTTGGAGTTGTGCTAATAGGCATGTCAAAATGTCCTCCATTTTGAGCATGACCGAGAAACATGAATTTATATTGTTTTTTATTAATGCTTTTGGCTTTTAGTTAGTCGTGCCCTCCATTTTTCTTGAATGTCCTACATTTTGTCCTACATCACGTCCTACATTTTTTCATCGGGGGGGGGGGGCAAAATATTTCTCGCCTAGGGTGGCCAAATACCTAGAGCTGGCCCTGGCTAGTACTATTCCTTCGTCTAGTTTTTACACCTGCTTCTTCTGAGTCAAATTCTACATTACATATGCTGTGTTCAGAATACAAGTCAAACAGGCAAGGAGATAAAATACAGCCTTGCCTTATCCCCTTGGCAATGAGAAACCAATCAATTTCTATGTTTTTGCTTAATGTCTGTCCTTAGTTCCTTCCAGAGTTTCATTGGGTAGAGCCCTGGTGGCACAGAGGATAAATGCCAGTACTGTAACCACAAAGCTGTGAGTTCAATGCTAGGGCTTCAAGGGCTTTCATCCTTTCGTAGGTCAGTAAAATGAGTAGGTAGCTTGTTGGGAGCAAGTAGCTTACACTGCTTTGGGTTCACTATTAAGTGGTATAGAAATGTAAATGCTATTGTTATTGCTGTTATCCACTGAAGCATCTCTTTCTTTTGGGTTGCAGATAATGTCTTTTTGCATTCCTCCCTGACAACTTCCATGGCTTCAGTCCAGAATTTATCTGGCTCCTGGTTGATTAGGCATAATAGTATTAATCTATTTTTACATTATCATTAAAATCTATGGGGAAGGTCTTCAGGTTGGGCAAAAAGATTTGTTTAGTGTTTTTCGTTAGCTTTACTCTCATTTTTTATACAGTGTGTCCTTGTTATCCACTGGGGTTTCATTCCAGGACCACGCATGGATAACAGAATCAGTGGATTCTCAAGTTCCAATAAATATAATGGCATAGCAAAATTGTGCCTCTTATATAAAATAGAAAGTCACAGTTTGCTATTAAGAATTTATAATTTTTTAAATATTTTCAATCTGTGGATGCTTGAATTCATGGATAAAAAATCAGTGGATAAGGAGGGCCGACTGTATTAGCAGTTCATGATATGTGCTGCAATCTATTCCTGACCTTGTCTTTTCAGAGAAAACAGAGCTTCTCCATCTTCTGCTTCCAGTTACGTAGTTTATTTGATTTCCATATTGACCACTAGTTGATGTTTATGTACAGTCAGCCCTCTGTATCCAAAGATTCTTTGGCGGGGTACAGACCGCCGCTTTGCGGCGGTCTGCCGCCGCCGCCAGTAGGTCCGCGGGGGAGCCGGAGCCTTCACACGGCCCGACTCCCGCGCGGACCAAAAAAGAAGCTCCAAAATGGAGCTTCTTTTTCTGTCGCGTTTGCGACGTAGCGAGGCGCCAGGGGCGCGCTCGCTACGTCACAAGCGGCGTGACGCGTACGGACGCTCAGCGTCCGATACGCAAAGATGGCGCCGGCCATGTAGAAGAGCCGGCACCATCTTGTACGGACGGAGTCCGTACTAGGCCCAGGGGCGTCTATAAGAGACACCCCTTTTTTAAAATGGGACGTCCGGAGGACGTCCCAAATGGCGGTGAAGAAAGCACCTTTGTCCACAAATTTAATCATGCACATCTTGAAAATATTTTAAAACTATATACATTCCAAAATGCAAATCTTGATTTTTTCATTTTATATAAGGGACACTATTTTGCAATGCTGTTATATTTAACTGGACTTGAGAATCCATGTATTTAGTTATTCACAGAGGATCCTGTTACCAAAGCCCAGCAGGTTCATCTTTTGACACTGGCACTTGTTTCATTTTGGATTGTCTCATCATAGCATTTTCATGGCAAAAGGGGTTTACTAAGCTTCTTTCTGTGTTGTACTAACTTCAGAAGGCTCTGTCAGATTCTTCACCAGTGTCACCCCCATTACAGTTGTTGCCCAGTAGTTGTTTAACACAGTTAGTCTGGCTCCTCAGCAATTGCCTGTCTTATGTTGGAGACCCTACCATCAGCACTATTGCCATTAGCATAGCCTTGTGTCTCATAGGAACATGCAATCCTACCACTGCAGAAAGGTAGTGCCATTTTGGGGTTATATTATTTTATTATTATTTTATAGGGTGAAGCAAGTTTTTTTTAAATCAATTATTATACTGTGCTTGAAATAAAGACATGTACACGTTTAGGAATTCTGTATAGTGACACAGGAAAACAATACTGTGTAGAGAGGCAACTAAGAACACATTTTAATCCAAATTGTAATTTTTCAGGAAACCATCTGATATCATTTCATTCATTTATACCTCTTCACTATCAAGGCAATGTTCTTCATGAATATACCAAAAAAAAAAAAAGAACAGCATGTTCTATATTACCTCCTCTATTTGTACTTGCCTATACTTTTAGTCAGGGCTCTGACTGTGACAAACAACTTCCTATTGCTTGATTGCTAGGAGGAAGAGGAGGTTTCTCAAGAGACAATCATCCAGCACATTGTTTCTGAGAGACCCTTGCTGCTTCTCATTGTCCTCTTTGCTGCAGCTGCATATGTATGCTCACTTTTATAGCACTGGCTGTTATGGCATGTGTGTCACTTGGAACTCTTTATTTCTTTCAAGGGGTGGGGAGAAGAGAAATGATAAAGCAGCAGAAAAAGTGCAATGATTTTCATTCTGTTTCCATGTATCCCCTGAAGCAACTAATCTAGGACACCAATCTATAGTGAAATGGGCTTCACTTTTTAAATGCACATATAAATTTTAAAGCCTGTTTATTATTATTATTTCTGGAGTCTTCCTTCCAAATTCAAAGCTCAGTGCACACTCTGTTCCCAGATGAAAGAAGAGAAGCTCACAGAGTCTCTGCTCCAAATGCATTTGACATTTTGAAGTCTTCATTTGTAGTGCTGCTAACTATCAAAGAGCAACCATGTTACCTTCCAAAATTTCTGTGACAGTTATTTTGATGTTTCCAGATTTAAAAACAAAGATGCAGAATCTTCAGACTTGCCCAAATCCCATACACACCCCAAATATTAGGAGATGTATTTACATTCTGCTTCCCTGCATCTCAGTATATATAATCCTATGTTGCCTGATTCTTGTACAACCAGTTATGTTACATAACGTTACCTATACCTGGAAGCATAATCAACCACTTTACTAATCATCATTCACTGAATTGCAAAAATGCATAATGGAACACCAGCAAGAATGCCCAATGTGCATCGGGACCCAAGTAAGGTGCATTGGGACTGATATGATGCACATCAGTCCCATTGTGCTTTGGGCCTATTGCACATCAGTCACTATGGTGTTTATCACACTATACTCTTATAGTGCTACTATTCCACTTTGACTGCTCTAGCTGCCTCCTGTTGCATTCTGGTATTGGCAGTTTTAAGGAGGGGTATTTAGAATTCTCAGGCAGAGAACTTCTCTGCCTGAGAATTCTAAATACCCCTCCTTAAAACTGCCAATACCAAAGCAAACAGGAGGCAGCTAGAGCAGTCAAAGTGGAATAGTAGCACTATAAGAGTATAGTGTGATAAACATCTATGTTGGCTCTGCTAGGTAATAACATAACAGCAGGTGTCTACTGGATTCCTGCCTCAGCCCATTTGATCCCTGGACTTCTGCCTTGCTGTGCTTAGATCTCGGTCTGCTTCCTGACCTTACCTATTGCTTCTGGCCCATTGGACTCTCTAAGTTCACCATCCATGGTCTCAGTTCCGGCAGGCTACCTCAGAATCCAGGCTGCCCATGCCTCAGACCCTGACAAAGAGAAACACAATGTCATGTGGAGTGATCATGTTCTCCTGGAATTTGTTATACAGTGGAAACAAGAAGCCAGGTATAGTCAGACACTCATTCTAAACTTGATTTCAGTAAACTTAGAAAATACTGGGGGTGATCCCATGGTCAGCAATACTAAAAGAGAAGGGAGTTCAGGATGGATGAAAGTTTGCAAAAGGGAGATACTGAAGGCACAATTTCAAACTGTTCCAATGAGGAGGAAAAATGGGAGATGTCTTAAGAAACCAGGATGGATGACTAAAGAACTTTCAACAGAGCTATGTTTTAAATGGGGCATATATAAGAAATGGGAAAAGGGGCAAATCACCAAAGAAGAATTCAAATAGCAAGCACATGTAGGGGTAATGTCAGAAAAGCTTAAGCACAGAATGAGCACAGGCTTGCTAAAGAGGTTAAGAACAATAAAAAGGTTTTTTGGGGGTATCTTCGCAGTAGGGCCACTATGTGGAGAAGATGGCAAAAATGATAGCAGGGGTCAGAAAAAAGGCAGAATTACTCAACACCTTCTTTGCCTCAGTCTTCTCAGGGTGCTCAACCTAAGGAAAATGGAGCAGAGGACACAACAGGAGAAATCCAGCAAAGAATAAGTAAAGAGATAGTACAGGAATACCTGCTTAATCTAAATGAATTTAAGTTTCCAGGATCAGATCAACTGCACCCAAGGGTATCAAAAGAACTGGCAAATATAATCTCAGAGCCATTGGCAATAATCTTTGACAACTCCTGGAGTACAGAAATAGTCCCAACAGACTGGAGGAGGGCAGACATTGTCCCCATCTTCAAAAAGGGGGAAAAATGAGGATCCCAACAATTATCATCCAGTTACTCTGACATCAATACCAGGAAAAATTCTAGAGCAGATAATTAAACAGAGAGTTTGTGAACATTTAGACGGGAATGCCATAATCACAAAAGGTCAACATGGGTTTCCTGGAGAGAAGTGACCAGTGGGGTCCAACAAGGTTCTGTCCTGGGCCCAGTGTTGTTCAACATCTTTATCAATGACTTAGATGAAAGTATAGGGGGCATGCTTATCAAATTTGCAGATGACACCAAATTGGAAGGAATAGCTAATATCCCAGAGGATAGGATCAAAATTCAAAATGATTTTAATAGATTAGAAAGCTGGGCCAAAGATAACACAATGAATTTCACCAGGGAGGAATGTGAAGTACTGCACTTAGGGGGGAAAATGAAATGAAATGCATAGCTATAGGATGGGGGACACTTGGTTTAATGAGACTATGTGTGAAAGGATCTAGAAGACCACAAGTTAAACATGAGTCAACAGTATGATGTGGCAGCTAAAAAAGGCCAATGCAAGTCTAGGCTTCATCAATAGAAGTATAGTGTCTAGATCAAGGGAAGTAATAGTGCCACTCTCTTCTGCCTTGGTCAGGCCGCATCTAGAATACTGTGTTCAGTTCTGGGCACCAGAATATTAAAATGATGTTGAGAAACTGGAGCGTGTCCAAAGGAGGGTGACCAAAATGGTGAAGGATCTAGAAACCATGCCTTATGAGGAGAAACTTAGGGAGCTAGGTATGTTTAGCCATGATAAGAGACAGTTAAGAGGTGATATGATAGCCTTGTTTAAATGTTTGAAGGGATGTCATATTGAGGATGGAGCAAACTTGTTTTCTGCTGCTCCAGAGAATAGGACCCGGAACAATGGATACAAGCTCCAGGAAAAGAAATTCCACTTCAACGTTAGGAGGAACTTCTGGACAGTAAGAGCTGTTAGACAGTGGAACACACTCCCTCAGAGAGTGGTGAGTCTCTTTAAACAGAGGCTGAATGGACATCCGTCAGGGATGTTTGATTGTGAGTTCCTGTATAACAAGGAATTGGATTGGATGGCCCTTGTGGTATCTTCCAACTCTATGATTCTATGTGATAAGACCCATACAAAGATACTACTAATCTGTTGTTATTCTGTTTTACAAGCCTTGTAAAGCCCACAATGTCCCTCCTACTGTAACAAAAACGTAATTATTTTCTATTGTAGGACAAATATATAATTGTTGGGAATACATGAACAAATGCATTAAGGATTATCAATTCACTAAAACAGAGAATTTGGCTTCTTTTCTTCTTTCTGTCTTTTAAATCTTATCAGAAGTTGGAAATGGGAAAAGGAGCTGGGGAACCTCCTCAGAATGCTAATGAAAAGTGTTAACTTGATGTACAGATATTAGGAGATGCTAATATGAAGGCACAGTTGCAATTATCAAGAGAGATAAATGGTGATTGGGTCCTAGTTCTGTTAGGGAGCAGTCTCACAGATTCCACCAGGTGAGGTGAAGCCAGCAGCAGCAGCGCCAGCAGCAGCAGCAACAGCAGCAGCAACAGCAAGCAATAGTAGCAACTTGTTCCTTGGGTGTGAGGTAGCAGTTTTTCCCTTCCCCTGTGCTAGATTCCCTAGGGCATGGCCTTTGTGTCATTTCCCCCCTCAATTTTTTCATATTTTCAAATGTAAATGATTTAAAGGTTTGAAATACCTGAAGAGGTACAAAGAATAGTGTAAAAACATAATAATCAAGTGCACTATGCTTCAGAGACTTTGGACATCTTCTAATGAAAAATCTTATTCCCTATTGATAGCTGCTGTTTTTGAAATGAAATATGAAGGCCTACCATAAAAACACTACTATTTAAAAATGAATACATTCATTAGCTGTCTTTTATTCTGCCCATGCATTGCCCATGAAATAACCTGTATCTACGCCTTATCTGCAAAACTCTCTCTAGTCAGTAAATCAGCAGATACAGTACTTCTGAGATGCACTGAATTTTCATCAATGTTTGACAATTTTACAGTGTCTTGGGAGTTGCACTTGAAATGACATGAAGATGTTCAAGCTGACATTGGTTTTTTTTCCCCCATTCCATATTATCTGGTTCACAAATTTTTATGGGGGAATCAAAAGCTTTTGCTTCCGAACATAACTGTAGCTCTCTGAGCTCAATTATGTTTGACTGGTTAAAGATCAATAACCTCTAAGGGAACTACAAGCCCATGTTAGTGCAAAGCCTTGCCTTAGGGAGAATATAACTAAACTCCAAAGAGTTAACATTCGGATTTGACATCTCATTTTCAGGCATATGCTTTTGTTGTTATGATGCAGTTATAGTGATTCTTTCATTCACTCCTGTGACTTTAGAGATTGCAATCATGTGGCCTTCTAGATGTTATTGAACATCAGCTCTCAGCATTCTTTACTATTGGCTATGCTGGTTAGTGAATAGGGATGTTGTTGGAACAGCTGCAGTCCAACAACATTTGACCACACTTTTTCCATCCATACAGCCATAGTTTCTAAAAGAGAAAGCAAAACAGAAATCTTTAAAATTATGAAAATTAAAAGTTTAACCACAATCAAAGTTGCACCATGAAATGTTTGGGTGAACAAGAAAAGCAATGTAGGCTAGCAACACAGATTCCTCAGGCAAAGTACCAGATAAGCAGTCTTACAAAGATCACTTAACACTGGGGCACCAACACAGAACAAAGCCTTTCTCTTGTAGCCATCTTCCTAATCTCTCTTGTCACTGGAAGCCAGAAAAGGAACACTGATGAAAACTGTAATGCTTGTGTAAGTTCATATAGACACAGGAACCCCATTACAGTGTGTGAGAGAAAACAATCAGTAATGACTTCCTCTTAATACATGTTCATACCCCTTAGCTGTCTTGAATTGACAAGAACATTCATGTTCTCTGTGGTCCCACTTTTTCAGCTTCTTTTAAAATGCCCTAGTTTCTCCTCCTCCCACTTCTCTGTTTTCTTCAGCTTACTTCAGTTGGTGCAAACTGAGTTTAACGTGCAAAAGCAATTTGTACTCAGTTACCTCAACAGGGGGGCAGAGGAGAAGAGTGGGCAGAATCTAATCCTTCTCAAGTATGCTCAGTCAAAACCAAACTACTGAAGCCTCTCCTAGCTTATGTGCTCTCCATCAATGAAAACCTTTGCCATATTGACCACACTTTGATGTTGCTGAGTCACAATTGCCTTGGTTTTTATCTGTGCAGTGTTGCAGGATATGTATGTTTTGGAAGCAAGGAACAAGTCTGCATGGTCTTATTTTTTCATATGCATTTGCTGCTTCTACACTGCAGAATCAATGTAGTTTGATACTACTTTAACTGCCATGGGTCAATGCTATAGAATTCTGGGAAAATCCGAGCCATGAATGCAACTGTTCAATTACTAGTGTGAAAAGATAAAGGGGACTAATATAATAATCAATGAAGATAAATAGAGGACAGTAACAAAAAAGGAAGAACAAGATACTTTCACAAGATCTGGGAACTCCACAGGTGGTTCAAATCAAGGGCCAGGATGCTCTATGACAAGGAGAGGACCATGCTACAAGATCAAGAAGAAATAAAAAGACATTGAATGCAATACAAGTTATATAAAAGAAATGAAAAAATGAATGACACATGGAAAGATGAACATACAAAGATGAATTCCAAATTCTAGAAAATGAAGTGGAAGCTACAATAAGAGTAATTGGGAAGAATAAATCACCATGAACAGATGATATTCCAATTAAATTACTACAGTCCACACTCACAGAATCAACTCTAGTGCTGCCTAAAGTACGCCAACAAGTATAGGAAACAAAACAGTTGTGAACAGACTGAAAATGATAAATATACATGTCCATCCACAAAAAACTATAAGACCATAATATTAATTTTCCATGTAAGGAAAATTATGCACAAAATTCTGCAACACAGGCTCCAACTGTACATGGAGAGAAGAATCCCAGAGGAAGAAGTGGAGTTCAGGAAAGGAAGAGGCACTAGGGACCATATTGCAAACATACAATGGTTAATGGAGTACACCAAAAAATTCCAGGGGGGAAAAAAATCAGCATGTGCTCTATAGACTATAGCAAAGACTTTGACTGTATAGATAACAAAAATCTATGGATTGTTCTCAAAAACATGGCTGTACCACTACATTTGATAGTTCTGTATCTATACAGAATATATCTAGAATTGTCTGATCCACTGTATTTCCCATTACCACGTACAGGTGTGAGAGGTGGACAGTGACGAAGGCAAAGAAGAAGGCAAATAGGGGGGAAATCAACTCATTTGTGATGTGCTGCTGGAGTAGAGTGTTGAGGATACTGTGGACAGCCAAAAAACAAACAAATGGGTCTTTCAACATAACAAGTCTGAACTCTCCCTAGCGGCCAAGATGATCAAACGGAGGCTGTTGTATTTTGGCCACATCATGAGAAGGAACACAAGATAAAGGGTAGTAAAAAAACAGGAAAACCACATGCCAGATAGATAGAGTTAACCAGAGAACTGAATTGACAGGATCTAAGCAGAGCAGTGAGGGGTAGGAAGGATAGAAAATGCTTTATCCACAGGACCACCTTGAGTTAGGGTCAACTGGAGGGCAGTTAACAACAATAACAATACATCATTGAAGTGTTTCCATTTTATTTCATTTCTCCATATTACTTTCCTTTTCCCTCTGTCTTAGCCTCTTTTGTCTTATGAGGTTCAGAAAGTTTAAATGGTTAGTTTCCTATCATTTCAAATAAAAATAAACATACTTCAACTACACTATTCCTGCATATAAAGCATACTGAAATAAACAGCAGATTGGTTTTGTTTTCTGTCATGCATCTTGTGCAGCAAAGAAAACTTTCTAGCGGATTGTATCCTTGAATTTTGCAGTCTCTTTAGTCCACTTACATACATAATTAAGTATTGAAACTGTCAGAAGCCTTGGCATGTCTCCACATTTGTCTGTCAAAATAGCAAAACCATACCTAAAATGTATATGTTATTTGCACTTACACACACTTAAAGTATAAAGAAAAAGGGTCTCCCCTGCTTCTTTCTCAAATAACTGCTTCCAAGAAATGGGGGTAGGGGGGGATGAAAAAATAAAAAGGGAATATATAAAATAGAGGTAACTTTCATAGACATGGTTTAACAGAAAACAATACAATCTTCTTATTCTATAGTGAGCTGAGTTTCTCTTTGTTCTCCTAGATCCTAGGACATATAAAAAGGGAGTATTTAGAAAAGAAAGTTTTTTACAAATCTGAGCTTATGCATATATGATACATATTGTTATTCATTTTTATTCTCTGTACTATCCACTCCCACACACTAAGCAGTCATCTTAGAATTATTTGTCTTCAGTTCATGTTCTCTACTATCACTCAGAAACACCCTCTTCATTCCTTCATGACATTCCTTAGTCTTGTACTGTGTTGTGAAAAGAAGCTTCATGCACAGATTGTTGGGGTGGAGTGGGGAGTGAGGATAAGATCAAAAAAGAGTATGTCTGTTTCTTAGTTCCCATTGTTACCCTTTCAACAAACCTAAACTGAACTTTAAAAACACTCATCAGGGAAATGTGAACTGGGCTCCAGTGTTCACACACATTCCAAAGTAAGCAGTTGCTTCAACGGGAGCTATAGGCTTCTTTCAAAAAGGCTTGTAGGCGAAAACAAAACGGTCACATTGTTTTCTGTGTAGGTAAATTCCAGGTCAACTTCCTTTTACTTCCCAAGTTTATAAAATGCCATTATAATTTCAATAAAATGCTTTTCTTTAATAAAATGGTTAAACTTGATGAACACCAAAACCTGATATTATTACGTATAGCACAAATTAAAAGAAGGTTGTGTAATAGTGATGGGCACATACCCTTCAGTTATTCAGATCTGGCAAGATGCTAACTAGAGTACACTCACAGAATTGGTGGCATGTCAATACTTGCTTACGTATAGTTCAGCAATTAAGTCAATGGGTGTGCATTAGACAGGACAAGCAATAGGATTTATAGTCATGCCATGATATAACATTACTTCTTAATTAGAAGGAAGCACCATCAGGCTGAGAGGTAACCTACCTGTTACCTAAAGTAGCATCAGAGCTTTCTTTTTACTTGTAAAAATAAGGAAGGAGAATGGTCTATGAATAGACAGGACATACAGCCCCCCAGCCTCTGCCCTTTCTATGTAAATTATGTACTTTGTTCATACAGCCTGAATGGAACTATTCTGTGGCTGCTAACCATGCTGAGTACAGACTGGGATGTGATGGAGGTAGGGACTGCCCCTTAGAATAGTTTTCCCCTCTCTCACTTTTAAGATGTTGATTTTTACTGTGTTCCGTCAAGTTGTTTTAGGTTTATAGCAACCCCAAGGCAAACTTATCACCTGGGATTTCTTGGCAAGGATTGTTCAAAAGGGGTTTCCATTTATCTTCCTCTGAGACTGGGAATGTGTGACTTGCCAAAGGTCAGCTATTGGGCTTCAGTGGCTGAGTGGGGATTCAAACTCCAGTCTCCAGAGTTCAGTGTTTACATCATTCCACCACACTGTTTCTCAGTGTTGGTTCTTCCCTCTTTTTTTCCTGTCAATGATCCTGTTTCAGCTGCAAAACATTTATCATCTCCTAAATCCCTTCTAAAAACATATGATGATAAGCTTCTGCTCTCTGCAGATCTATAGCCTTTCTTCATGCACAGCATAAGAACTAAAAGCACCCCTGGCTGGATCAGGGCATGACTCTGTAGACTAGTTGAATCTATTCAGTGTTGCAGTTTTTATAAGTTCTTAAATTAGGCCCTTTGCTCTAAGAGACAAAACACTGTCCATAAAATAGTGCTGCAACATAAGATGAAAAAAGATCAGTATCTGAAATGTTTTTAACTGGAAACTTGTTTGATGCTGCAGTTTAAATTAAATGAGCATTGGGCAATGGAAGCTTTTAGAATTATTGTCTGTACAGTATTTTTGTGTGAGAAAGATATATGAATTTATGATTCTGCTGATGCAGGAAAGACTACCAATGGGCAATTTACATTTCTAAAAAGATAAAAAGTTTGGTCTTGTTCACTAACACAAATTGGTCTCATAAAAGGCTTCCTTTTAGCTCCATTCTCTTGTGCCAACATCACAACAGTGCTGTAAATTAAATGTCTGGTGTATAATCATGCCTGTACAGTACTGTGGCTGCTCATATTTCATGAAGCAACATCAATGTGCAAACTTTGTTTCTTTCTCAGCACAGCAGATCTTTGTCAGTACATCAAATCTAATCAGAGCATTAAAGCTTGCATAACATCTCTAAATTATTGTGCACTATTAACAACAGAAGTACAACTTGTTACTAGATTTGCTTTGCTAGCACCTTTTGATACAAACTAAAAAGGGCAAATATATTTAATGCATTTATTCTCAAGTACATTAATAAGACCATGCATCTACACACATGTATAGGCTCCATTAACTGGCTTTGCTGTTCATTATACCTAAAGTCCAGATCATATGTAATATCAAACAGCAATGTCCATATAATCTATTCATCTGTAGAATTTGACCAAAAATATTACCATGACAGATTAGATTATGTTGATTAAGTTGTTTTTTCATTTATCCTAGGTTCAGTTGGACAAATCAGAAAATACCCATTAGGAATAAAGGCTTCTGATAAACAACCATTTTAATGGTATACATAGCCACAAATCAAGGAAAGACATAATAAAATTCATTACCCCACATAAAATCAGAATTTGAAATTCTTCTAAACTACTGATTTGCTGCCTTTTAAAAAATTTATTATGCTGGATTTAATTTATTTTAGAATGTGTTAGACATTACTATTTTGTATTGCACCATGAAGACTAGATTTCCACATACGCCATCTGGAAGAGAAAAGCAGTAGCATTGAGACATAAATGTGAATTAATAGACTCTAGCAGATGGGGTGGAAAAAAAATCACTTGGCAACCTGCAGTTGTCAGTCAAATCCTAGCACCAAAATGTATTCTTGGACAGGCTTGTTTGTGGCAGTAGGCCAAATTCACACCCACTATATCTCTACAGTGATATAAATTCTTAACCAGTAAGATATCAGTAATTCAGTGTGCTTTCTCCCCCCATGGATTTCATTTTGTTCAGAGAGTTATAAAAACTGCAAAATGCTACTGTTAATTAATCAGTTGGCTGCTTTATGGTGCTTCTACTATATGGAACATTTATGCTGGAACGGGTTGTTCATTCAAGGTGGAAAATCTAGTTGTTTTAAATGTTCAAGCAGTTTATGTGGTGGGTGGCAGATTTAAATTGTGCATTGTGGAAAAGTCACACTTTTTGGATTCCATGGACTTACTCCAAGGGATATATACAAGTGGAACCATAGGGAGCCATTCATGCAGAGAGCACCACCATATGGAAACAGCACTTGATATTTGCCCTTCTGGAAATAATTATTTAGCTTGCTAACACATGACAACTGAAAGCTTTTATTTAAAGTGATAGTGTCAGCCCGTAAAATTGATATAGGATGGATATATCTATATCTATATTTATATCTAGATAGATAGATAGATATCACTACACATTGGAGTAAATTGGTAAATTCTAAGAATTGCGAGCCATCTAGATACTTTCACAATTGTCCTTTACTGGGACAGTGTGGGAAAGAAGCAAGGATAATGGAGGCATCAATCCATCAGGGAAAACAGGAACCAAAACAGACAGCCCTTTTGCACTAAAATCCGGGCGGCTTGGAGGGTGGTGTTTATATGCTGCACACTGTGACGTTGCCCTGAAGCCATCTTAGCCATTTACATATTTAACCTTCTCTGGTGCTACAACACCAACAATTCTATAGAATTGACCCATTGCAGTTAAAGTAGTGTCAAACTGCATTAATTCTGCAGTGAAGATGCAGCATTATTTTCCATCTGCAATGTTTTACAAATTATCCAAGAAATTTAGTCAAATGCAGAACCAAACAAAACCTTAATAACAGACTAGAATTTATTTTTATATAATTTTTATTAAAGCTTTTTTTAAAAAAAATAGTAGAAAAACTGTTCATATCTTACACATATACATACAGATATACATATACATGCTTTACATAATTGGAGAAAAAAGAAAAGAAATAGAAAAGGGTAAAGAAAAGAGAGAGACGAATAAAGAGAAAGAAGAAAAGATAAGTTGAAAGAGGAAAAAAGGATAAGAGATAGTAGAAAGAAGAAAAAAAGAAGGGAGGGGAAATAAAGAAAAAGAATATAGTTAGTGTTCCTATCTACAGTCATTCATTACTTCCTATTGTTAACCTTGAAATGCTTTGCTATGATTTTATCTAAATTTATGATCTTGATTACTTAACAAATTATCTTTTTCCTGCTTAATCATACTATGTTATCTCTCTATATTTCCCAGTCGCAGTCTTTTAAGATCCACAGAATCTTCAACAAATTATGTGTTATGTTATCTTAATTATTCAATTCTCCACACCTATGTTAAACAAATCTATATTTGCCCAGTTTCCTTGATAATATTCTAGAAACACATTCCAGTCTTTCAGATAGCTGTCTGTCATTTCATGATCTAAGCTTCTTGATATTTTGTCCATTTCAAGCACATCCAGTAGTTTGTTGATCCACATTTTCATAGTTGGAATATCTTCTTTCTTCCAAAGTTGTGAATATATTAATCTGGCAGCTGATAACACATAAAACATAAGTTTGCCACATTTTTTTCCAGATCTGCATTTATCATGTTTAACAAGAAAACTTCTGGTTTAAATTCTACATTCCCCCATTTATTTTCTTTATTTCATAGTGTATTTGTTTCCAGAATTTAACTGCTTTATCACATGTCCACCACATGTGGTAAAGAGTATCTTCATGCTTTCTACACTTCCAACAATTGGTATCATAGTTCTTGTATATTTTACATAATTTATATGGTGGAAGATACCATCAATAGACAATTTTATAATAACTCTCTTTTAAGCTTTGGCATCTTGTATAATTCATTCTCTTATTCCAGGACATTTTCCATTGATCTAAATCTATACAATAATCAAAATTCTGTGACCATTTTACCATGTTATCTTTAACAACCTCTTTTTCTAATGACATTTCTAGTAGAGCCTTATATATTCTGGATAATGGTCGCTCTTTATTTAACAAAATTTCTTTTTCTATCCCGGTGTCATTATTTCCTATTTCTGTTTGTATTTTTTCCATAGAGTATCTTTCTTTCAATTGTCTATATAAAAAACAACCACAATTTATGCCTGGATCTTTAAGTTCTTCAGAGGTTTTTAGTGTATGTTTTTCTCCACTATAGTGTAATATATCTTTATATTTTATCCATTCCTCCCCCTCTTTTGGGCTGGTGTTAAATAATGCCTCGTGAGGAGAGGCTCATAAAGGAATTTTTGGGCAGATTCTTTTTTTATATTTTCTCCACATTCTGATTAGTCAATAACTCATTAAAAATGGTTAAAATCCTGGTTGGCTTTTTGCTTATCATAAAATAAATAAGCATGCCAGCCAAATGTCAGGCCTGCTCCTTCTAGCTTTAGTGACTCTACATCTAGAAAAGAAATCCAGTCTTTTAACCATGTTAGACATGAGGATTCATAATATAGTTTAATGTCTGGCAGAGCCATTCCTCCTCTTGCTTTTGAATCTTTTAAATTTTTTATCTTTATCCTTGGTTTTTTACCATTCCAGATAAAGCTGGAAATATCTTTTTGCCATTGTTTAAATAGGATATCATTTCTAATTATCGGAATGGTGTTAAATAAAAATAGGATTTTGGGAAGTATATTCATTTTCACTAAGAGGGAAAGATCTTTTTTCCACTTTTGTAAAGATTTTTTAATATTATTTCATATTGGTTTATAGGTATTAGCAAACAAATCAGTGTTCTTATTAGATATAATGATTCCCAGATATTTGACTTTCTCTCTTATTTTATCCCCGTTGTTTTTTCCCTTATTTGCATTTAATCTACTTTTAAATTTTTGGTTAAGATAGAAGTTTTTACTTTGGCGCGTTATAGACAGGCCTATAGAGGTGCCATCATCACACATGAGAGGCGGCGCTTCCTGATGCTCCTTGCCCCTTGCACGTAACGAGGGCATCAAAATGGTGGCGCCCTATACAGATGGGCACCGCCATTTTGACGTGACGGACGCTTAGCGTCCGCACATCGTGGCACAGTTGTGACATTGCAAGGGCGTCATTGGCACCTTGTGGCATCATAACTGCACTGCAAGAACCCACTTTTTGTTGGTTCTTTTTGCTGCATGGAGGAGCCAAGTGGTTTGTCTGCTGCGGCTCCTTCACGCAGCAAACAAGGGCGGCGGCAGACCACCCTTTTGGGCAGTCTGTAACACGCCTATGTTTATTTTTAGTCCTGATATTTTCCCAAATTCTTCAATATTCTTCTGTACTGTTCAATAATTCTGGACTGTCTCAGATGGGATTAGATAAGGACACCTTTAAATAGTCTGCAAAGGCTCTGGTTTTATATTCGGTGCCTTTGATCTTTATACCTTCAATCTTTGTGTTTAATCTTATGTTTTGTAGCAGACTTTCAAATTTAATTATGAAAAGTAGGGATGACAATGGGCACCCTTGTCTGGCACCTTTACACACTTCTATCTTTTTTTATTTTGAGTAATTAGTATGGATATCAGCATATTGTTTTGTGTAAATTGTTTTCACCCATTCTATAAATTTCGATCTCACCTCCATTTTTTCTAAGATCTTAAACATCAAGTTCCAGTTTACAGTATCAAACGCTTTCTCTATATCAAAGAAAAATAGAGCCAGCTTTTTTTCATTATGAAATTGATAGTAATCAATTAAGTTCGGGATATGTCTGATGTTATCTTTCAAATGTCTTTTGTGAATAAATCCTCTTTGATTGTTGTGAATATTAGATATCAATATATATTTTTAATCTCTCTGCCAAGATATTGGCAAATAACTTATAATTGTTGTTAAGTAAAGATATTGGCCTATAATTTTACATTTGTTCTGGGTCTCTTTCCTCTTTAGGTAATAATGTTATTATTGCTTCTCTCCAGGTTTGTGGAACTTCCCTTTTTTCACAGTGTTCATAACATCTTTCGGGGGAGTAATAGCTCATCTTGTGGGTTTTTTTAAAAGTATATCACCATGAGGCCATCGGGACCTGGAGCCTTGTCTAGTTTACTTTTCTGGATAGATTTCATAATTTCTGCAGTAGATATTGGCTGGCTCAAGATCTCCCTCTGTGCTTGACTTATTTTTGTGATATTAGTTGTTCCAATATATTTTTTTATTTCGAAAAACAGACTAGAATTTAATGGAAGGGGGGGGGACATAATGCTCCCCAAAGAACCTCAATGCTCAATTAAATGTTTCTTCTTACATGTATGAATTGACTGCTTAAAATGATATTGAGAAACATGCTCCTTTGAGACCACCTTCCCCCAACTTCTAAAAAAAGGGCTGGGGGTTAGCCTCTAGTTGTAGAATATTTACCCTATGAAATCCCCCTTAAGAATAGGCTGTTTTAGTTTTTGAAGTTTTGATGGTGATGGTATTTATTGGTGGTTTTTTGCACTTTTACCTTACACTTGAATTATTTGTGTGTTTGTGTTTTCTACTAGGTTCGGTTTTGTTAAAGAACATTTTTACTGGAGTTTTTAATTGTACCGTTATGCTTTAATAGATTTCATACCATTCTTAGAATAATTATTTTATAAATTGTCCAAAAAATATAAATGAATTAATGGATGGATATCCAAATGGGTTTTTTTATTCAATACACTGAAGAAGAAGAAGAAAAGATGAATAGCACAGTGCTTCTTGTAAGGTAGGGTTCAGAACCAACTTGACTGCTGAGGCACAGGATGACTGGCAATCATCTCTTACTGGCTTGGGGCCAGGCTATTGAAAGGACTATGTATCCCTATGCCTGCCTGGTAGAGCTCTACGATCTTCAGAAAAGGGCCTTCTCTCTGTAACATTGTGGGGTGAAGCAGACAGCCACCCAACTGAGATCACGCTGGGATTGCCACCAAAGGGGGCCACCAGCTGCAGTCTCAAGCTGTACCGGCCAGGAGTGAATTAAAATTGGCTCCTTTTTAATCCAGTCTTTTAGACCAAAGCACAGCCTTGACGCTGCTTCCAGCAACTTTGGGGGTGCTTGTCATAGAAATACCACCATCCCAAAATGGCCAGAAGCTGCTTTCTTTGGCCCATGCATTTTGGGCTTATCTTGTTAGGCTTGTTTGGCAGGCAAGATTATCACACCAGCACTTACCGTGGGGTAAGCACTGGTAAATCACCTCTAAAATGTTGAGGAAGCATGCATGCATGAAAGCCTGGCATGTTTCGTTAATGTCAGGGAACGATTCAGTGATGCTGGAGGGGAGCCAATAATTTCCTGACACTGAGGAAGCATGCCAGGCTTTCACACATGTGTGCGCTTCTTCAGCATTTTAGAGACGATTTACCAGTGCTTAAGTGCTGGTCTGATAATTTTCGGGAACAAGGGGAAAGGGCATTCTCAATGACTGCTGCCAGATTTTGAAACTTCTTCTCTAGTGAAACTATGATGGCTCCTGCCTTTCTTTCTTCTCAAGCTAATGGGAATTGATTGTGATGGGTTTTTAATGGTGTTCTGTTTTGCTGATTTTTTTTAAAAAAAATAATCTGTGATTTAATTAATTTAAAATGGTTTTAATGTGCTATGGTTTTAAAATAACACAACTAGATAGATAGATCTATGATCTATGATTGATAAATAGGCTAGGATGTCTCCCGCCTTGATCTCTTCTGTTGGTAAGTGAATTTTTTTTCTATTCCATCAGGGTAGTAGGAATTAACTGCAATGGGCTTTTAATGGTGCACTGTGCTGTTACTTTTATTTTTATATGATATTACATTAATTTCAATTATTTTAACTTTGCAGGTTTTTAAATTGTTTTGAAATATATTCACATATATTTTTACTGGTATATTTCTAGTGTTTTTAATCTGCACTGCTTTTAATCTAAACAGTTCTAACCTGTCTTGAGTCCCATTATAGGGGGGAAATCATATTAATGAACAACAACACAGCATTTCACTTATAAAGTCAGGATCAACCCACAACAGAAGAGCATGACTCTTTGATATTTTATCTGCCTTCACTCTTCATATTGCAAACTTATAACCCTAGCATGAACATAAAATACTTATATTTTCTGTTTTTCCTTTTACACTTTTCCCTTAAAAGTATAAATCCAAAGTTTCCCTGTTAATGCACATTTGTCTATTTATAAGAGTACTGTGTTTTGTATATCTGTTCTTGCATGTATTCGTATTTCATTATATAAAATCAAGTCATCCCCACACACACACGCATTGTACTTTCAAGTGCTTTTAGGACTAATTTGTTCTTGTAGTGTCATTGGGAAGATGTATTATGTAAATCTCAAAGCCTCATTCCTGGAAACTATTTGAATAAATAAATAAGGAATTTCAATCATGCAAACTATCTTTGTGTCAATAAGTCAAATGCTAGTAGACGGCATACATTTATTTCATTCCTCCAGTCATCATAAGGCAATTCCAACACATATCATTGGAAGATTTGCTCAGAAAATCTATAAATGGATTAAGGAATGAATGCAGACTTTAATGTCACCGTGACATAAATAAAAACAACAGAAAGCTTTGGGGCACTATTTAGGATAATAAAGCTTCCTCACTTGAAATTTTAGACATTGGCATAAGTAATTCAGAGAAGGTTTGAATATAGCTAGACAAGCTAAAGAGACACACCGAGTGCATGTTTAGAAACAGACAAAATAAGACAAGGTAGGAAAGGAACTAAAAGGCCTTCTTCAGAGAAGCTTACTTGGTATCTACATTATGCCCCCCCCCAAGATGTTTTTATTTTCTCAGTCATTTAAAGGACTGCTTTCATGATTTGCACTTTTGTGCTTTTATCTTTGTGCTGGTTTTTAAATTGGCTTAATATATACATCAGAAGGTGGCTAGGACTGGGAAGGAGTGCTATGAAAAAGCTGGACAAGATGATAAAGTGAAAAGACATAATTCTGAACACTAAAGTGAGATAGTCCAAGCCATTGTATTCCCCATCACCATGTACAGATGTGAGAGCTGGATGGTGAAAAAAACTGATAGGAAGAAAATTAAGATGTGATGTGGGAGAAAAGTACTGAGGAGACTGTGGATGGCCAAGAAGACAAATAATTGGTTTTAGAAAAGATCAAGCCTGAACTCCCTCTGTAAGCTGAGATAACTAAATTGAGGCTGTTGTACTTTGGCCACATCATGAGATAAAATGAAAAAGCATATACCAATGGATAAAGAAAAAAATTCTATGAATTGAATTAAAGACAGGAAAATGTTCTATGTGTGTTAACTAGTTACACTTTTAGTAGACATGATAGAATAAGGGGTCAGGAAATGAATAGGTGGAAAGATCCTCAAGATCAGGGGTAGGCAACCTTATTGAGCCAGGGGCCGGGTTGCAGTCCCTCAGACAACTGGGGGGCCGAAGCCAAAAAATAAATAATTAAATATATATTTAAAAAAAATAAATATATAAATAAACCAGGACAAATGTAGGACAAAATTTTCAAATGGAAGACACTTTTTTAAAAAAATGGAGGACACACGAAAAAATTTGCTGATTTAAAAAAAAATGTTACATAAATGCATGTTTCTGAGGCTTCTATAGACAATTGCCCCCCCAAAGGCCCCGGCGGCAATCGGCGGCAGGACTGGGCTGGGGCCGGTCCCAAGGCCTTGCCGGGCCACATCCGGCCCGCGGGCCGCAGGTTGCCTACCCCTGCTCAAGATTATCAGGTGACATCTTAGAGAGATTAGGGCAGGTGCTTTAAGAGATGAAGAAACTTTGGGTTACCCAAAACTACTTAACCTTAACACTTACTATCTTAATTCTTTAAATCAGGGGTAGGCAAGCTTTTTGAGCTGGGGGCCAGATTGCTGTCCCTCAGACAACTGGGGGGCCGAAGCCAAAAATTAAATAATTAAATAATTTTTGTAAAAATTAATTAAATAAATAAAACGGGACAAATGTAGGACAAATTTTTGAAATGGAGGACACTTTTTTTAAAAAATGGAGAACACACAAAAAAAAACTGCTGATTTAAAAAAAATGTTAATATAAATGCATGTTTTGGAGGCTTCTATAGACAATTGCCCCCCTTGCTCGCCACCTCCTAATAGGCCAAAAGCTCCGGCGGCAATCGGCGGCAAGACCAGGCGGGGGCCGGTCCCAAGGCCTTGCCGGGCCGCATCCGGCCTGCGGGCCGCAGGTTGCCTACCCCTGCTTTAAATGGTGAGTGTTATTGCATTTCCTACAGTACAGCCATGGAAAGGGAAGGGAGACAACATCTGGTAACTCCTAGCAGCCTATTTCTCCAATATCTTATTTCCATCATGGCCAGTGCACTCACGGAAATACAATAATAACAGAGCAAATGAAGAAGCAAACTACAACTAGAATCTTTTAGTGCACTACACTGCCATAACTATGCTGGTGAAGTGGGAGGCAGCAAAAGGAAATAAGGTACTGGAGAAATAGGCTATTCAGAGTCACCAGATTTTGTCTTCCTTCCCTTTCCATTGTTGTACTGTAGGAAATGCAATAACATTGTATTTTAAAGTATTTTATATTTTTTAACAGATTGTACATTTTCAGCAGGCTTTGGTTAGTGGATAGTTTAAAAGTGTACTAATGAAATAACAACTAGATAAAATAATGTCCTTTATCATTATTTTTACTGCTCTGATACATTTTAAATTAAAATAAATTAAAATTTAAAATGAAATGTGATATGTTTTAAAATGAAACATTTTAGTTTCCAGTTATATGATAGAGAGAGAGAGAGAGAGACAGACAGACAGACAGACAGACAGACAGACAGACAGACAGACAGATGGATAGAGAGACCTACAATGACACAAAGCTTAAAAGGGGGCATTTATACATTATTTTATGCTGTGGCTAGCCCAGTGTATGTTGTGAATATTGTAATTTTATGTATTATATTGTATGTGGATGTTTTAGTGTGAGCCGCTCTGGTTGTCTTGCTACAGAAGAGCAGGAAATATATAAAAGTTTTATTTAGTGTATGGGCAAAACTATTCCCCACACTGAAGACGATAGCAAAACTCTGTGGAACTGCATTCAGACTGGCCAAGCTGCCATTTATTCAGTTCATATTCTCTGGCATGAAATAATTACTCTTCTACATCCCCCCCTTACATTGGATCATTTCCATTTTTTATAGCATTTGAGCTTCTGTTGAGAGCTTCATCTAAATATATATTTTCAAATTCTATTCCTGCACATTAAAAAAAAAGTCTAGTTCTTTCACAAGTTTATACACACAGTTTGTTGGGATTTCTACGACATCCAAGTTTGAAGTGAAACCCTGTACAGTATATCCCTCTGTGTGTACACACACACACACTCAAGAGTAGGTCTTAAGTAGAATATTCTCAGATACAAAGTATACTTCAGACATCCTCTTACCTACAATATAAAAGACTGCATTTTTATAATAACTGGATGAGGATATACATGTAAGATGAAATTATAATAATTGAAGGATTCATTTAAAGAGGATAATATGTTAGACATAAATTATCCATTTGACATTTTCAATACATGTGATATATGTATGAAATGGCAATTTATGTGTGAAATGTTATAACAAGTTTGCATACACTTTGAATTTGTAAGTACTGTGAAACTAAGGCCTGAAAACACATGGGTCAAAAGCACTGGCTTTGGGCTGATCCAGGGGTGTAGCATACAGAAGATTATCACAGGGCTTTTTCCAGCTTTGTAGCATTATTCTATTATTACTGAGCAAAAACGATATAATTGCAGTATTAAAACACTTTCAGACACTGGTTGAAATAACACTCCATTAACTATTCAAGAATGGCAAATAGCGCAATTGATTTCCACACATCGGCAGCTTTTAGCATTTGTTTATCATTCTTGAGAGATGTTTACCAACCTTTGGGTCGATGGAATTCATGAGCCTCAGAAGACATCTTGATCGGATAGGAATTATAAGGGGGTGGAAAACCAGTTAATCTGTCACTGCTTACTTAACCCTTTTGTGTGACACAAGAAGTGTTTCTGCCAAACCAAACTCTGGATGGATAACCAGATGGATTGACAAATTGTCTATATATTGCTATTGAATCATAATGTATTTTCATATGTTCTGCAATAGTGCAAATGAATCGTGATCACCAAGCCATTCATGCTTTTTATCATTAATGGGCTATTCCAGTAGCATGACACTTCAAGGACGTTTAAAGAATGATAACAGGACGGCATCGTGTGACAAGCTTTCCCCTGATCATGCAAGAATGCCGGTAGCAATACACTTTCTTAATGCTTTTTACCCCATGTGATAATCTTCACAGATGACACACACGCTAGGTCAGGCTCACGGTGCACCATAGCCACCTAAGGCAGCCAGGGCTGATGGCAAAAGAAGCTCAAAAAAGTGTTCCTTGCCAGCAGCCCATTTGGGACTGCAGTGGCGGCTGGCCTTGGGATCGTGGCATCTGGTCATCACATTCCTGTGCTGAATGGGGAGCAACTAGGGTGGGAGCGGCCAGAGGCCACTTCAAGCTGCTGGTCTGCTCAACCATCCTGTGGGGTCTACACACACACACACACACACACACACATACACACACCCTATCAAATCATTTCAAAACAGCTTCATAATCAGAAATACATTTATTAAATGAAGATCTCAAAGAAGATGTAATTAGAAAGCCTTCCTGAAAGTAAAACAGAATTATTTCTCTAAGTCTGCTAAATCACCTTTTTTTCTAACGCAAAGGGAAACATAAACTAGTGGGAGCTGCAGTTGAACAACACCTGGAAAACTGAACAATTAATCACCATTCTTGAATTAGAATACCATTGGTTCTTGGGCTTTTTAAAAAATTCCCATACCTTGAAGTAGGGTCTCAACATTCATATGGATCTCTGTCCATGAATTATTCATTAACCTTTTCCATGTTTGCTCATTCTGTCTTTTAAAAATAAAATAAAAATAATCTAGGATGAGGAACCTGTAAAAGTGGATCACTATTCCCATGTTTCCAAGGGGCTTTGGGCTTCATGAATGGTGTTGGCAAATGGAAGAACCTTTCAAAAAACATTTTTGATATGCTGTGGAGGGCTTCCAGACATGCACAACATCAAAAATACCATCAGTCATGCCTTCAGTCCTTAGCAAGTTTAAATTTGAATTCCAGTCTCATTTCTTCACACATTATGATTATAACTTCAACTGTCAGAACCTTATTTTATCTAAGCCAAAGTGCTTGCAAGTGAAATAACCATATTTACCTCTGCCTCTACTTTCCTTCCTTTCCTCTGCTGTTTTCTTATGTCTGTTATTAGACTGAAAGCCTATTGACCTTTATTTTTTAAAGCACCACATACATGGATGTGATCATCATAACCATAAGACATTAGTTACTGAAAATAGCTTTTATCCCTGTTCTAAACTGTAAAATTTTCTTGCAACCATGTTCTCTCTTTGGAATGATGAAGAAAATCAGGTTTCTGAGTAGTTCCCCCCCCAATATGATTCACTTTTGTCTGAAAAAAAATCTTGTTGTTTTATTCAGATGTAAACTCAATAGCTCTAACCTTTCTTATATTTCTTCATGTTGCAGTTGTCCTTGGCTTTCTAATTCTAATTGCTTTTGTTAAACAAAACAAGATTAAACTTTGCAGAGAAAAGATTCACAGAACTATCATCTTATATAAGGAAATCATAATATTAAGATACACTATTGCACTACACCTATTATATTCTACCTCTGCAGGATGCAGACTAATATTTTATTCATTGTGTGAATTATCTATTTACCATACTTTCAGAAGATAACTTCTTTTAGTCACTCACTGAACAAATCACAGTATTTTGAGAGGTTCCAGCTAATTTGGAACTTTTTAGCTATGGGTGAATTTGCACAATTATTTGGGGTTATATTTCACTTATAAATATATTATTTTGATGTTAATATTTTAACAACTTTTTCTGGATTCCTGTGTGGCAAAAAATTACTTGAATTACATTTCATATACAGGAAATATATTGCTATCCTGTACCCAAACTTGCTTATTAACTAGCAATTTATAACAGGAAACCATTAAAAAAGCTTTTTAAAAAAGATTTTAAGAGTGTATACAATAGAAAACAGAACATATCTATTCTGTCGTGAAATCTTGTCCTCCATGCCCAAGCACCGGAGGTAAGCTTTCCTTTTGGAGATTTCCTTGGTTATCTCCAAGGAAGGGACAACCTGGTCATATCCATATACATCCACTATACATTCATTCTGCAATAAAAAGGAATGAGACATTCACACTTAAACTGGTTACTGAACCATATCAGGAAAGGGACCATTAATTGATTATGTCTAACATGAAGGAAAAGAAAAGAAAAGAAAAAAAGAAAAGAAAAATAATTTCCAATGTTTCTACAGTGTAAAACCACCAGGATAGCTAAGATGTCTTGTGATAAGGCTGATATTATGGCACAACAGTGCACTGTGATTAGCACCTTAGTTTGCACCAACTAAAATCACTGTCACTTTGGCTGGATAGTTGAACATCACTGCTCCATAATTTATAACCTTATAAAACAGAATTTGGGAGAGAAGGGCTGGACTTGGTCCGATACACGTGCACCTAATGTCCAACTAAACCTGTAATTTTTATCTCAAGTTTACCACATGGTAACATCTTGTATCTATTCATGTGAACAGGGAAAGGAGGGACTGTTATCCATCATGTCTCAGGGTTGCTCACTATACTCCTGTTTTTTAACAGTTAACACCACATGGTAACCTAATCAGAGGGTTTTCCTGGCACATTTCAAGATATAGTGTCCAGTTCTGGGCATCACAGTTCAAAAGGGATGTTGACAAGATGGACCAAAGTGATGAAGGGTCTGTAAACCATGCCCTATGAGGACAGACTTAGGGTGCTGGGTATGTTTATCCTGGAGAAGAGCAGTTAAGAGGTGATATGATAGCCCGTTTAAGTATTTCAAGGGGTGTCATCTTGAGGATGGAGCAAACTTGTTTTCTGCATGTTCAAAGAATAGGACCCGGAGCAAAGGATTCTAACTATGGGCAAAGAGATTCCACTTCAACATTAAGAAAAAGTAAGAGCTGTTCAACAGTGGAAAACTCCCTTGGTGTGTGGTGGAGTCTCCTTCTTTGGAGGTTTTTAAACAGAGGCTGATGACCATCTGTCAGGGGTGTTTTGATCGTGTATTCCTGTATGACAGAGGCTTGGACTGGATGGCCCTTCTAATTATTTCCAACTCTATTATTCTATGATCCTATGATTAATTCAGGGGAGGTTTGCCATTGCCTCCCACTTATTATTACTCCCTATTATTACTTGCTATTGCTGAGCCAAACTCATACTACTACCCTACACTAGCTCTATATATGCCATACTGTAACTAGATTGTGTAGCCTTTAATGGCTGTAATATTTTGAATTTTTGGAGTAGGCATGAACATTGTAAGCTACTACCATAATATTTTAAACCAAAATATTATAATAATTAATGCTATTTAAACTGGGCTTATTCTTCATATAACATTTTCATTTTACATTGTTTTTAAATTCATTGTTTTATTTATTTATTATTTACATCTGTTTATATTATTCTTGAGCCTCAGCATTTTGTCACAACTTCGGGGCAGTATGGAATGGAGCAAAAACCAGTTGGGAAGAGGGAATGGGGACAACAAGCCCTTTTATTTCCCATTTGGGGCTCCCTTTAATGGAGCTTGAGGTTTCAGACAAGGAGGGATGACACTAGGCACACAATAGTAGTTTTCTTTATTTATAGCTCTTTTTCACCTATTATTGTATCATTTTGCCACACTACAGTGAGTTGGACCTTGAAATGAATTATTTGCACTGTAGACATGTTTGTTGGTTCTAATCAATGAAAGCTGTCAAAATTTCAGTGAAGGGCGATCCATGATATATTGTAAAATAAGAATTATATTACATTATAAACCACAAGAGAAGAGCTCAGGTAACTTGTTACCTAGTCATGTTGGGTTGCATATTTTGTGCTTCCATCTGTATTGTGACACATTTTAAGTGCTCTCTGTTGTAATCATGTCATGTTTCACATTCTTCCTTTAAAAGGCATATCAGTACTTGAGAGACATCGTATTGATTTGAACATGACTTTAGCTTCAGGCGTTCTATCACATTTTCAGAACAAATTATGTAATTACTATTTTTGGAGTGTGTACTGAGTTTGTGGTAGCTGAAACTATTGGGATTTCCATCTAGCTCAAACTTGACACAGTCATATAGTTATACAATCTGAAGCGATAGTGGCGATAAAAATCTATGCAAGGTACCTTCATTGTAATAGAGAATCAAACTCGGTGTGCTAAGAAGACTGTAGTTCTTAAAACACCTTTCCATTAAGCAAGATAATGTTCTTTCAAACAAAAGCCTTAGTTCCAGCCAGGAACCTCAGTCTCTCTCTCTCTCTCTCTCTCTCTCTCTCTCTCTCCCTCCCTCTCCCCCTCCCCCTCTCCTTCCCCCTCTCTCTGTCCTCTCTCTTTTTTAAAAAAAATATGTTAGATCAATTTAAAGAGTTCTGAGTAATTTACAAAATCCAAAATTTAAATCATACAAATGCAATGTCAATCTAAAATACAAACAAAGTAAAGACAGGCAGCATTTATACATCCCCCCCCTAATTTGGATTGTTTGTTTTTGGTTGTGAGATCACTTAGGACAACTTCTAATATTTTCTGTATTACTTTGATAGGCCAAAATGTTAGTCAACTAGAGCAGAGCTATTGAAACAAGGCCATTATGATAAGTCAAGTTATATGCATCAGTATAACAGACCTACTCTAGTCTTACATCATAGAATTTGAATTTTGTGAATGCTGTTGATTGAAACTGTTTTTTAGTAATGGTATTTTTATTTGAGCAAAGTCATAGCTTGCTATGTGGAGCTGCAAAACAGTGTTTGTTTGTTGGTTTGTTTGTTTTAGTGAAATGCATGCATTCAGTTTGTACACAGATATCTGAAAACCAGGGTTCAAATCCCCACTCAGTCATAGAAACCCACAGGGTGATTTTGGGCAAGTCACACACTCTGGGACCCAGAGGAAGGCAATGGCAAACCCTCTCTGAACAAACCTTCCTAAGAAAACTTCATGGTTGGGCCTTAGGTTCACCATAAACTGAAAATGACTTGAAAGAACAGAACAGCAACAGCAATGCCTATTTTGGATGAACCATGGTAGGCATTCCCTAAATTCTTCTTCCAAAACCTTGTTCTGGAAGCTGGAAGGGTCCACTGCTGCTGCTTTCTGGTGTGGTGGGGCAGGAAATACATTCATATATGAAGATGCAGATGGTTTGAAAAGAACGAAAAAGAATGGTGTATTCTGTCTGTGAATGGATCCCATCCTATATTTTCTTCATTGACTAATGGGTGTTTGTGCATATTTTTCAAATAGGCATGTTTTACCATTTAATTTTTTTAATATATGCATTGTTTTGTGCATCCTTTATTTCTTCTAACAACCCTGGAAGTCTTCCAAATGTGTCAGTCTGTGGGGTGAGGAGTGTTGCTTCTCAAAACAAGTTCTTGCTAGGTGTGGAAGATTACTTTTATTGAGACAAATTCAGTTCAATTTTTCTCCATCCATATTCCAAGCAGTATGAGGTGAGCCATGTTATCAGGCTATCAGAGCTAATGCAAAAACTGAAAAAGGGTACAAACCAGGAAACAGACATGTTTTTTAATTAATTATGATGAACTGTATTTTATAATGTCTGTGAGGGTATATAGACCATAGTCCTTGTTATAACTGTATTATTGTTGCTTGATATTTAGTATGTATATATTTTCCCCCTCTAGCCAGAGTCAATTATTGTTAATTGATTATATAGTATTATAAAGTATAATATATTATACTTTAACTATTATTATGTTATGTATTGTATTTTGTAATTTGTATTTTTTCATACTTTCTTCATTTTTATTTTGGTATTATGTTTGTATTTTGTTTTAATTTATTTAATATTAGTTGGGTGGATTTGTGCTGGGGAGGGAAGAGATTAATTATGACCTTTCTTTATTTGTAATGTATTCTTTTGATATTGTTTGAACTGTGCTGTATTATATTGTAACGCACCCAGATTCCATGTCATTCGGTGGGATATAAATAAATCCATATTATTATTATTATTAAAAGCAAACTTGAGGTTAAGACCAAAGACAACTGTATGGGAACATCTCAAAGCTTAGGAAGACTCTGGTGCTCAAGCAAGACCCAATTCGAATTTGGAGTTCTCTTGCTCAAGACGTTCCAATCACTAAGTCCATATAGTGGAATGAGTAATTACACTGTAATCATACCAGGGCATGAAAGTTTTACACTGACAAGCTGACAGCTGCAGTTCAACTATACCACAAAGGTAGCTGTCTACAAATCTTAGCAGCCCAAGGCTAGCTGGTGAACTTCATGGTGAAGTAGGGACTGAATTTGGATTTCTCTGCGGCTGCTAAACACCATAAAGGCACCAAATCTTGTTTAATCTGGGAAACAAAGCAGGGTCAGCCCTGGTGAGTACTTGGATGAGAGGCTACCAAATAATATGAAGTGCTGTAGAATATATTTCAGAGAGAGGTACTGGCAAAACCACCTCTGAGTATTTTTTGCCTAAGAAAACTCTATGAAATCCATGGGTCACCCTGTGTTGACAGGCACCTTGAAGGCACAGAGACACATAACAAGTCAGGAATCTTGTAGCTCATGAGCTTCATATGGCTGTTTTTCTGGTCGGCCCTTCACAGATTACTTTACTCCATCCTAGTCATACTTGTAATGGTTTTGCTCCAAAACAAGAATTGCTATTCTTTGAATCCTCTAGAAGCAGTGTTTCTCTTCCTGAATACACCATGTTCTATAAGAAAATCTTTTTTAAAAAAAAGATATTGACAAAAAAATTTCATCGTCATATGCAACTACTACAACAAAGCTCTGTTATCTTAGTTATGTGTGATGACAACACTCCTAAAAGACCTACCATTTGATTCTGGCAATGCCCCAAATAAAGGGTCATTGACACATTGCAAGTCATGGTCTACAGTGCAACTGAAGAGACCCCTCAGTGTCTTCTTGCATTTACTTCTTTCAATGTGCCCCTCAACAAGGATAATAGTACAGATGTTATTTCCAAGTGGTCCAATCTGCAGTACTTTAGAAATCCTTATGCCAGGGTACTACCAGGCTAAAAAGGTAGGGGTTTTTTTTTGGGGGGGGGGGGGTATGTTCAGTTGGTAATGACCATAAATGTGAATCCCCAGCAGTTACAAAATTGTAATTCCAGTTTATATTTTTTTATCTACTGACCAAGATGCCAATCAATGTTAGATTTACCCCAATACATTTGGGTTTACATGTAAGGACTAGCCTTAGAGGATCCTGGGGACAGAAAAGAAATGTGCCCCCAGAAGAGAATTTGCCCAGCTATGCTCTAGATATAGGACTGGTAGGCTCAATATGGAATACAGACCCTGTAGCTTTGTTAATAGATCTTAGATCAAGAAGAGGTGCAACAAAGTTCTGTTAGGCAGAACTACAGCATTTCTTCTCCATCTCTCTTAATCACCCCACTTTTTAGCTGCTGCAGCCACAACATGGATATTTACTGGCCAGTGAACCAAAGGAGTGGATAAGTATCCAGCTCTGTTTATATAGCTGGATGTTTCTCCATGGCCTACAAGTTCTCCACCAGCCAGTAAATAATAATAATATAAATATCAAAGCAGTGTACAACCTTTAAAAAATACAATATATACAATTTCCACCCTCCCTTTAAAAAGTATTAAACAATTCTATCCAGTTAAAATTACAGACAATAAAATCTAAAAACAATAATACAATAATAGAATAATGGTGGGCAGAGTCTTCACTTATATATGTCTGTGGGGGGATCTTTACACGGTCGGGTTTTATTCCAGGATGGTCTGCAGGAAGAGATCCATCTTAATAGCTTTCTTGAAGGTCTCTAGGTTGGTAATTTGATGGATCTTGTCCAACAGGCCATTCCATAAAGTGGGAGTGATTGTGGAAAAAGTCCTTTGTGAGTTCGCCGTTAATCTGGTCTTTGTGGACTGCAACAAATTCCTCCCAGAGGATCTGAGTGCACAGGGCAGATTATACGGAAGGAGGCGATCCCTTAAATAGGTTGGGCCCAATCCATGGAGGGCTTTAAAGGTAATGACCAACACCTTGTAGCAATGTTGAGGGCTGAGTCAAAGACAAAGTGGATTGGGAGGGGAAAAGAAATTGTATTGCTCCATCTGACAGAATCTTACAATGCCTCTACCTGATTGCTGATAGATAGACAGATAGATAGACAGACAGACAGACAGACAGATTTGGTTGGTTGGTTGGTTGGTTTGGTTGGTTGGTTGGTTAATATTCTAGGCACATTTATTTTAAAGTTAAGTTTCATTGAAGCCTGTAGCATTTACTTCCAAGCAGACAGGCACATGACTGTGCTATTAGTATCTTTGACATATTTAGTATTTTAACCTAACTCTGCTTGGTAAAATGTGACACATCATGCTCCCCACTCATATAGAAGAGTGTGAGACATCCACTTGATAAACAGGGTCTGTTGGTGGCTTTTACTGTATATTTGTCCAAGTCAACAGAGGGATAACTTTTGATAACTCTGTTTCTCACAAACATTTTTCTCTAGCTTATCCATCATTAGACTATTGTCAAAATATTGTCAGCAGTGGTGATAGCTGCTTTTGAAGCATCTCTCTCTCTCTGTGTGTGTGTGTGTGTGTGTGTGTGAGTGTGTGAGAGAGAGAGAGAGAGAGATGTTCAAAACCAGAAAAAGAAAAGTAAAATAATTTGCCATGTTTTAGGGTTTCGTTTTAATGTGTAATAGTCTTTTTAATAATACAAAAATGAGGCTGCTGTATAAATCTTTCAAATGACATTTGAAAAGGACCCAGATAGGCTGCTGAAAAACAAATGGCAACTAATGTATCTTTCACATTGGCTGTGGCAGTGATTTACTATGTTGTCTGCAATGCTAAATATACATCATAAATCCCTCCAACAGGAGCCTTATTATGTTCATCCATCTCTTCCCCATGAGCCAACATTTTTGCCTTTCATAAACCCTATTGTATAAAAAGGGGCTCATTATAGGAAATAAAATGCAGGTGAAAGCCAGTGATCTTCCATTAACCTAATGAGGACTTTGTCTACATTGTGAAGTGAACATCCTCCAAAAGTGATGTTATCATTAAAGTTGTTATATTGAGTGACACTGGGCAACCTACTTTGCTTTGAGCTGCCAGAAAGAAAGAAAGAAAGAAAGTACACAAATCCTGTAAGCTTACACTGGTTAGCCAGGTTGTTTCTTTCTTGTACACAAGAAATTTTGCACATGCTATCAAATAATGGTAACTGGGAAAGAGAAAGGAAATTATGAAGCATATTAAACATCCCAAAATAGGACTATTCATCCCATCTTTCACAGAAGAGTCAATGAAACATTCTTACATACCTCCTTTCTCTTTACTAGGATCACATGATTCTGGATTAATTGTTCTTATTGTTAATATAGCACTATTTATAAGCATGTAAGTCACTGTTTCAATACCAAAAACCAACAACAAAGGAAGAAGGAAGATAAGAAAATAATACTCAACTGATGATGCAATCATATTGAAAGTTATCGAGAATGTACCCAACTGAACTCAGTGGGATGAGTTATATACATTTAGGAGACAGTTGCATGTGTTTCTACTAGACAGCTGATTTTCATCATCTGATGAAGAACCAATTGAATGGTTTTAAGCATGCAAAATGTCTTTGTTCCTAACATCTCCAACTCAAGACTTCTTAATTGTTCTGCTGCTTGCACATATATCTCTGGTGGGAACCAGAGACACTGCCTTTTCAGCTACTGTGCCACACCTTGGTTTTTGGATGTGCAAATTATTAATATTCATTAAAATAAATTGGAACAAATTTGTCTTAAATCCCTAACAAGCAGACAGTGTCTCAGATTTAACTTCTGTTCTTATTCCTACCTACATGATACCTATTTTTATTTTGTCACAGTTCAACTCATGTGCCATTATTGCCATGCTGCTAGCACAGTCTCCATGCAACTTGTGCAATTTCATTCTATTGTATTTTTAAGCGTTTGGAAACTTAGAATTAATTGGTAAACAGAAAGACTATTGTGAAGTTGAAAGCTTTCATAGTCGGCATCCATAGTTTTTTGTGGGTTTTTTAGGCTATGTGGCCATGTTCTAAAAGAGTTTATTCCTGATGTTTCACCTGCATCTGTGGCTGGCATCTTTAGAGAATGCTGTCATGGAAGTGATTTGGGTATGTATTACAGATGCAGGCAAAATGTCAGGAATAAACTCTTTTAGAACATGGCCTTATAGCCCAAAACTCCACAAAAAAAAAACCTGTAGAAATATTATTACTTTTGAAGGGAGTGTATGATGCCATTATGGTTGAATGTCTAAACTGATAATAAGCCAATCAAAGATAGCTGAGACTTGTACAAATATTACTGTGTTGTGTTCTTTGAAAGGATGTCTATACCTCTTTAGACCACAAAGGATATTTCTTGAAGTAATCTTGACACCACAAAAAGAAATATGCTTCAAAAATGTATAAAATTCTATCCAGTTGGAATCCTAAAAGGCCAGATTTGAGTTCCTTTGGCAATTTAGTGGCTGGGAGAAGGAGTGGGCTATTTGGGAACCATCTGGCTGCTCCTTTGCAGGCAAGAGCAAACAGCAGCTGTCCCCCTTCTGGATCTGGATCACTGAGGGAGATGGATATTGTTGTTGTTGTTGTTTCCCAGTGCATCCAGATAACACTTGGGTGCACCGAACCCTTCCCCTGCCACTAAATGGCCACCTCTTTCCCTAATCATTAAATGATTAAGACAACCCATACAAAAGCCTCAATAGCAAGTACAGTGCGTCTGCATCATATGCGGATGCATTATACACGGTTTTCAGCATATGCTGAAAGCTGCGCTGGAAGAAGCAGCGCTGTGCACCAGAAGGAGTAATGTTTGGTGCATCCATGGTGCGCATGTGCTGCCGCGAGCACAAGCATACGTGGAATTCCTCTTACATGGTGTGTGTCTGGGTGTCCAGAATGGATCCCCCCTGTTAAGAGAAGGGACCACTGTACATTTCTATACCGCTTATCAGTGAACTAGCATTCCCAAAGCAGTTTACAATGTGTAAGCCAATTGCCCCCAACAAGCTGGGTATTCATTTTACCGACCTCAGAAGGATGCAAGGCCAATTCAACCCTGAGCCCCTGGTTGGGTTTGAACTCACAACCTTGTGGCTGCAGTACCAACATTTAACCACCGTGCCACCAGGGCTCTTCAGTTTGCCATCAGCCTCAATTTGGTAATAATAGGGGGATACAGATAGGTGGCTCCATGCCTCCTGTCTTTGCCTCTTGTCAGTGCCACACAACTACACAGCGTGGCACCGATGTGCTCCCAAAAAAGGAGTGGCTTCTTTTTAGGAACAACATAATGGCATTCATGTGCCATGATGCTGCCACTTCCGGCAAGTGCCGTTTGGGCATGCAGAGGCCCGAGCATCATCGTCTCATGCCCCATGTGGGCAGGGCCGCAGCAAGATGGTGTGCAGGCATTGTTAGTAGGTCTCAGCGCATATGTATGCCCAGCCCTCTGGAGCTCTAAAATCAGCCCCAGGCCTCTGCTTTGCACCAGTCTGTACTGGGCCATTGACTTACAAGGAGATTTCAGGTTTGAACTGTTCTAGTACCCATTTGTTTATCTTTTTGGCTGTCCACAGTATCCTAAGTACTCTTCTCCAGCGCTACATCTCAGATGAGTTGATTTTCTTTCTCTCTGCTTACTTGACTGACCTGCTGATGCATCTGTACATGGTCACAGGGAATACAATGGCTTAGACAATTTTAACTTTCATACTTGGCTGTGTCTCTTTGGCGGGATACAAACCGCCGCTTTGCGGCGCTTCCCCGCCGCCACCGTTTGCTCCGTGCAGGAGCCGCAGCAGCCAAACCGCGCGACTCCCGCGCGGAGCAAAAAAGAAGCTCCATTTCGGAGCTTCTTCTTGCGGCGCACTGACGACATCGCGAAGCGCCGCCGGCGCATTCGCGACGTCATAGGCACCGCAACACGTCTGGACGCTATGCGTCCAGTACGTAAAGATGGCGGCGCTCATGTAGAAGGGGCGCCGCCATCTTGTACGTATAGGATACGTATTAGGGTTAGGGGGGTGCGGAAGCACCGCCCCTTCCTAACCCTAGTACGTATCCTATACGTACTATATGGCGGTTTGTATCCCGCCTTAGTTTCTTACCTAGTGTAATACTGTCTTCTACCCAACTATGAATAGCAAGGAGCTATCTCCAATTTTTAGTGTGGCAACCCTATCTAGACATGTTGTTGCTCTTCTGTACCTTCAAGTAATTTCCAACTTATGGCAACCCTAAGGCAAACCCATCATGCAGTTTTCTTGGCAAGGTTTGCTCAGAGGAGGTTTTCTGTTGCCTTCCTTTGAGGCTGAGAGAGTATGACTTGCCCAAGGTCACCCAGTAGGTTTACATAAATGAGCCGGGATTTCAACCCCTGGTCTTCAGAGTCATAGTTCAATGCTGAGACCACTACAGCATGCTGGCTCTCAAGACATAAGTTACATTATTATCAGCAATACAATAAGGTTTGTATGGCTGTATTTCAGTGTAATTATTATATGAAATATTATTGCCTAAACTCTTGGTTACTGCTAATTCTCAGCTCTGCCCCAAGTGTGACCATGAGGAAGAGAATCTTTCACTTCTATTTTAACTAACCACAGCTAAATTATCTGTCTCCTAAACAGAAACAGCTTAATCTTGTTTGCAAACCTGCCCATTTGAACATGTCTGTGTATGATACAAGTCTGTTGTGATCCATGTTTTATTTCCTCCAGTGAAACCCTTCTACCTTTCCTTGAGGTTCAACAGAAGAATTATCCAGGCTACAGGAAATACTCAGCCAGTCAAACCATATTTTGGCTTAATTGCACTCACCTGGTAGATACACCAACCCATATTCTAAGAATGGTGGAATTAGTATGTTGTGTTTCTTGAATACCACCAGCAATAATATTATTTTACTTAGTGTGGAAATGAATTATTGCACTGGGTATATTAGGACTATCTTTTAGATACTCTCAGAATATACAACACAGCCAACATGAGAAACGTTTTAATAAAGCTAATATACAATACTAAATTAACATCAACAGAACACAGCACTGTTTACTTCTCTGTGAAGGCCAGAGTCAAGAGTAACTCAGAAACATGGGCATATGAGCTCTGTTTCCATTTCCTCCCAATGAATTGGCAGAAATGCTGATAACTTAAATCATTGTTTATCAGGTAATACTGTCAGCCTTTCTCACCGCCACACTCCTTGTCAGTTCCAGTATTTGCTGATTACATTATCTCACCTGGAAGCCATTAAATGATAGACAGACAGCTGTGTTGTCATATAGCTGTGAAATCCCAAAAGGCCTGGGAACTATTCAAACTTTTGTACACAGAGACATGGACTAGATAGATAGATAGATAGATAGATAGATAGATAGATAGATAGGAAGCATAGGTATCTGAATTGCTTCATGATCATGAAAACCTCAAAACAATCCAAGCACATGCTAAAACTGGCAAATTGCCATGAAATATCACACCACTTCAGATCGGTGAGTAGGAACATGTTAAATTAACCATTCATAATTTTCAGGTGACACCCACTAGAATGGCTGTCAGGAGCTGGGTCAGTTTTCAAGCTGTGCTGCTTTCTCTCTTCTCAGTTTTTTGTGATAATGCAAGTGTCCTTCACCCAGTAGATTTCTTTTTATTTGCTTGACTGAAACTGCCTGCTTGGCTTATAGTGATGAGTGACCCTGAAATCTCTCTAGTACTGTGTAGAGCTACAGAACTGAAAAGAGGCTTACATTGCATCTAGAGAAAAGCATGTTTGTGCCCATTATGCCAGTATTTGGGCCAGGTTCATATTGCTCTGTATCCTCACCACACTCTAGTGTTGCTTTGGTTTTGGTTTTTACTAAGGAAAGCTGAGGGTCGTCCTCTCATTCCGTTCTCTTCACCTGCAACAGTGCAATTTGCAGTTCCACAGAATTATCTGATATGTAAAGTATTGTCCATACTTGTCCCTTTTTTCCTAGCCCTTCTCATGATTTCTCTCAATTTTTCCCCTGGGTGTAGACATAAAGAATATTCACAAATATTTTTATGCTTGATGAGAAAAGGTGCCTCAACATGTTGAGATATACTTTAAAAAAAAAGTGACAAGGATCCTGAGGGTTTTTCTTTCTTTCGTGACCATGATTGAAAACATTAGCACACTATTTTTCATTTTCAGTGGGTTTTGATCATCATCATAATCATCATCATCATGTCTTCCTATTGTGATAAAATCAATTTTAGTGGGTTTTGATAATCATCATCATTAGCAGCAGCAACAGAAGAAGAAGAATCATCTTCTGCTGATAAAGACTAAGGCTCGCTCGATACAGACTGGCACAAAGCACCATGCTGGGGCTGATTTTAGGACTTGGTAGGGCTGGGTGTCCATATACTCATGGGAAGCATTGGTGTCAAGACGTGCAAGCACATTATGGCGCTCCTAAAAAGAAGCCGCTCTAGATGGCATCTTTTTAGGGAGCATGTCGGTGCTGTGTGGTGCAGTTAATGTGGTGCCCACAAGGGGTAAAGATTGTGGCATGGAGCTGCCCATCTTTATCTACCCCAAATCAATCCTGCTTTAAATTACACTCTAAATACTGAGGAATGGACAGTTCCGTACACTGGAGTACTTTTATAGTAGAATTTTATACACATTTATTTAGTTAGCCTCAATAAATTAGTGGGACTTACTCCAAGGTAACTGAATACATTGCAGAACTAATCTTATATATTACTGTGCCAATTCCCAGTTCATTCAACTTTAATTTATCTGTTGATAGGAACTGCATTTCCTAATCTTGCAACTGTTTACACACACACAAACACACACACATCTCAATCTCTCTCTCTTTCTCTCTGTGTATGTCTTTCTCTCGGTATTCCTGTCCGGAATACAATCCATTTCGAGTGTATGTACCTTAGCCTGAAGACCAGGGATAGATTGGGGATTCTGCTAGTCTACCGGCCACCCCGTTGTCTGGCAGACTCCCTGACCGAGCTGACACAGCTGGTCTCTGAGCTGGTGTTGGAGACCCCCAGACTCTTAGTTTTGGGGGACTTCAACATCCCGCTCGAGACCAGCTTAACAGGCGCGGCTCGGGAGTTCATGGATACCATGACAAACATGGGCCTATCCCAATTGGTCAACGGGCCTACACATTGTGCGGGTCATACACTCGATGCGGTGTTCTATACCGAACAGGCATATCCGTGGGCGGAGGTGGTAAGCACCTCCGCATTGTCATGGACGGATCATTTCCTGGTCAAGACAGAACTCAGAGCCAATTTCTGCTCCTCCGGGGGTGGCGGACCCATTAGAATGGTCCGCCCTCGAAGGCTGATGGAGCCAACTGGATTCCAGAAAGCCTTAGAGGGTTTAATGGTTGGGAATGCCAGGGATCCTGTCGATGCTCTGGTCAATACCTGGAACACCGATCTTACCAGGGCTATCGACACGATCGCTCCCAAGCGCCCTTGCCATCCCGCCCCAAATCGGAGGCCCTGGTTCACACCAGAGCTGAGGAAGATGAAGCGGTTTGGACGACGGCTAGAGCGCAGGTGGCGGAAGACTCGACTCTTATCTGACAGAACTCGCCATAGGAACTTTCTTCGTTCCTATCGGGAGGCAATACGTGCAACGAAGAGAGCCTTCTCCTCTGCACGTATTGCGTCTGCAGAGTCTCGTCCAGCAGAGCTGTTTAAGGTGGTGAGGGAGATGACGCAGGTGCCCCCTGCACCAAATCCCTTACTTAACCCGACAACGGCCTGCTGTGACGCATTTAACAACTTCTTTGCAGACAAAATCTCTCAGATAAGAGCAGACTTAGAAGCCACCATTGAAACAGAGTCGACAGGCGAGGCGTCCAGTGACTCCGCCGATGTAGTTATACTGGATCAGTGGCAATCTGTGAGTACCGAGGACGTGGACAAGCTGCTTGGTAAGTTGAGGAAGACAACCTGCCCTCTCGACCCTTGCCCATCATGGCTGGCCGTTCAGGGGGGGGATGCATTGATGAGACTCCTCACGGATATCATCAATGCGTCCTTTAGGGAAGGACATGTTCCATCTTGTCTAAAGGAAGCGGCTGTTAGGCCGCTTCTGAAGAAACCTTCCCTGGACCCCCTGGATATGAGAAATTATAGGCCTGTGTCACTGCTGCCATTTTTGAGCAAGGTGGTTGAGAGGGCGGTTGCTCTTCAGCTCCAAGCTGTCTTGGATGAAGCCGATTATCTAGACCCATTTCAAACTGGCTTTAGGACAGGCTTTGGGGTTGAGACCGCCATGGTTGCCTTGACCGACGATCTGCGTCTGAGCATCGACAGGGGTAGTGTGACCCTGTTGGTGCTCCTAGACCTCTCAGCGGCTTTCGATACTATAGATCACGGCATCCTCTTGGACCGCCTGAGGGGGTTAGGTATCGGGGGCACTGCTTTGCAGTGGTTCCGGTCCTTCCTCTCGGGTCGGTCCCAGAGGGTGCTGCTCAGGGACTGTAGCTCCAGTAAGAGGAACCTCACTTGTGGGGTTCCTCAACATCTATATGAAGCCGCTGGGTGAGATAATACGGAGTTATGGTGCTGGGTGTTATCAGTACGCTGATGACACCCAAATCTATTTCTCCATGTCTCGTTCGTCGGCCACGAATTCCAATGGCATCTCTTCTCTCAATGAATGTCTTCAAGCGGTAATGGGCTGGATGAGGAAAAACAGATTGAAACTGAATCCAGATAAGATGGAGGTGCTCACGGTAGCGGCCCCGAAACCAAGAATTGGGTTGCAACCTCCAGTCCTGGATGGGGTCACACTCTCCTCCAGTGACTGTGTTCGCAGTCTGGGGGTGCTCCTCGACTCGTCGCTCCTGATGACAAATCAGGTAAATGCGACGGTCAGGAGCGCCTGCTATCAGCTTCGGCTGATACGCCAGCTGCGCCCTTTTCTGGAAGTAAGGGACCTCGAAACTGTTGTGCACGCACTGGTAACCTCACGCCTGGACTTCTGTAATGCACTCTACTTGGGGCTACCCTTGTGCTTGGCTCGGAAGCTTCAGCTGGTACAAAATATGGCAGCCAGGCTTATTTCTGGTACATCTAGGAGGGACCACATTACTCCGGTTCTGAGGTCCCTCCACTGGCTGCCTATTAGCTTCCGGGCCCAGTACAAGGTGTTGGTTATTACCTTTAAAGCCCTAAATGGCTTGGGTCCAAGCTATCTCAGGGACCTCCTCCTCCCGTATAATCCTCCCCGCGCTCTCCGGTCCTCTGGGAGGAACTTACTGCAGCCTCTAAAATCTAGGCTTGTGGCGACCTCCCAGAGGGCATTTTCTGCTGTCGCCCCCAAACTCTGGAACGACCTACCGAATGAGATCCGTCAGTTGACATCATTAGACAGCTTTAAAAAAGCTGTCAAGACGGATCTCTTCCGGCAGGCCTTTCCAGATTAACCATCCCGGCCTGGGCTCCCTGATCCCCTCTTTCCTCTCGTGGCCCCATCTTCAGTGATGGTTGAGGATCTCCAGAGGGACACCAGGGTTTTTAGTTTGTTTTAACTATATTTTATGTTTTGATATTGTGTTTTTAATCTGTCATTTTTTTTAATACTTTTATAAGGAGGGGAGGGATTATAATGTTTTTAATTTTATATTTTACTCTGTTATAATTCACTGTTGTCAACCGCCCGGATTGGTTCGCCACAGGGCGGTAAACAAATAAATATTATTATTATTATTATTATTATTATTATTATTATGATGTGTTTGTGTATAATAGGGCATTGAAATAAATTGCATGTACTAAGTCTTAGCACAAAACATATAATACATATTAGCACAAAATGACTAACACATTGATTGATTAATTGATTGATTGATTGATTGATTATAACTTGTGTCCTGCCTTTCTCCCAGCACAGGGCCCAAATATATATAACCATGTCATAGAGTGTGTACAAACACAAAAGACATAACTAACATAAACATAAAAATCAGAAATTATAAATTAGTCATGGCAACCTCTTACCATAAGCAGATGGTAACTACTTTTGATATTTTAAAATGAAAATATCAAAATGCTTTAGATACTGCCAAACAGGAAACCCAAATGTTTAAAACTTTTCTATTAGAATCAAATGCAGACTTATTTGAATACCTCATTTTCTAAGCACATCTAATAAAGACTTTGTGATAGAAATTTTCCAGTTGATCCTATAAAAGAAAAATTAAAAGAAGGTGCTGAAACAAAGAAATCTAGTGAAGGTAAACCTGAAAAACACATCAGTTCACTCTCAGTGAACATAAAATCCTCATTTGAGATATGGGGGCTTTCTAGACGGCCCTTTGGGACGTCCGGAGGACGTCCCATTTTAAAAAAGGGGTGTCTTTTTTAGACGCCCCATGGCCTCGTACGGACTCCGTCCGTACAAGATGGCGGCGCCCCTTCTACATGGGCGCCGCCATCTTTACGCATCGGACGCACAGCGTCCAGACGCGTCGCGCCGCTGCTGACGTAGCGAGCGCGCCCCTGGCGCCTCGCTACGTCGCAAACGCGACGCCAAAAGAAGCTCCATTTTGGAGCTTCTTTTTTCGGTCCGCGCGGGAGTCGGGCCGTCTGAAGGCTCCGGCTCCCCCGCGGACCTACTGGCGGCGGCGCCAGACTGCTGCAAAGCGGCGGTCTGTACCCCGCCATGATTCTCCAAATCAATAAATGAATTGTGCTATTGAAGCTATATGTTATAAGAGGCCAGAGAGATTTTTAAGGTTTATATCTCAGATGATTTAAAGAGGTGAGAAACTGGGTTCATATCTTGAAGGAGTACATAGTTAATAAAGACAGGTGTCTAAGAGAGACCAGCAGGTTTCAAAGATCAGCTGTTTGGGCTGGAAGAAATTGCCTTGGTCCTGTGCATCCCCTTTTAAAGCTAAGTAGTGAAGGAGGTTGCATGAGCAGTGATCTGTACCCAACATTTCTTCCCAGAGACCTGCTATAACCATCAGTCATATGATAGAGGCTATCACCTCAGATAGAGTAAAGTGCTACTTGACTTCTGTAATTTCTGTCCATTAGACTTTCAGCTATGTGCTAAACATCAAAATGGATAGCTCTTCAGTTGCATCTCCTTTGATATATGGTTGAAAGGCTAGCACATAATCATTTTAAACACCTGCATAAACTCTGAAATGAAACATAGGTGCTTTTAACATTACCTTGCTGCTGTTTTGTTGTGACACTAGCATTACCTACTCCACATGGCATTGCCCTTATACAGGCTAAGTCCTACTATTGTAACTTATCTGTTTTTTAGCATACTGCTAACATAGGACTTTAAAAAATCCAGATAAAAATGGAATTAAAATATAAAATTATCCAAATTGCTGAACATATTAGACTAAACTCCAGACCTGATCCATTTACTCACTGACGTGGAACCCACTAGCCACCATCTACTATGTGCAGTCACGTGCCTAAGGGGTGGGGTCATATCCATTCATGTGCACTCGCCTCTTCCTTGCCCCAAGATCTAGTTAGCATTACTTTTTGTTTATGTATTTGGTGCCTTAGTCTCAACATCATGAGGAACCTGACAGAACTAGGGAGTTGCACTTGCATAAAGTTAATGAGCTGTTCCACTTGGGTGGTACCAAAGGCAGCTTCCAATAAAGAATATATATATATATATCCCTATGGCAATCTCAGTTTTGATTACTCCAAAGGCATGTAACTACCTTTGGAAAACTGACTTTTCAGGAACAGATTTATTGCTTTCATACATCAATACTAACAAACCACTATAAAGATCTCAAAGACCTGCATCACCTTACCCATGCCTTTTAAAATCTAGGGCATGGTTTACATCTTTCTGGATCCTATTACATTCTATCCCACTCCAACAACAGTATTAATAATAATAATAATAAGGGCTGGCGCCATCTTGTACGGACGGAGTCCGTACTAAGCCCAGGGGCGTCTATAAGAGACGCCCCTTTTTTAAAATGGGACGTCCAGAGGACATCCCAAATGGCGGTGCAGAAAGCACCTCTGTCTGCTTACAATCCCCACCATTACAAAATAATAAAGCACAATAACAGTTAACAATAGTTAAACCATTAAAACAATTTAAACAATCAAAATGAAATAGGACAGCTAAGGGAGGGCATGGCTATCCTTATCACCCTCCTCTCACCAATCACCGCCCAGATGACATATCTCCCCTCTGAGTCCCACATAAAATAAGGGAGAAAGTAGCCTCCCAACTCCTCTGCTACCACTGTCTCTGGCCCAGGTAGAAGAAAGGCTCAGTGTCCTTGGAGCTAACAACCATGTGTTAAAGGTTCCTCTGCACCCACTTAGCTGTGCTGGAGAGTTGTAGACTGGCAAGGCAGCTTTTAAAGGCTCCTCTGCATCCACTCAGCTGTGCTTTATACTTTATGCCTGCGGCCTTAACAACACTCAGTACTATATCTGAAGTGGGTTTAGATTCATGAAAGCTCATGCAAAAATAAAAATAGGTTGAAAACAGACTGCCCTAAGGGGGTGGCATGATGCCACCCCTTTGTGTGCCAGATCAGGGCCACGGCAACTGCATGCCTTGGCCCCAATCTGGTTTTTTCCTAGTACAAAAAGGAGCAGCAGAAAGCCGCTCCTTTTTGCATTGGGGAAAGGATGCCTTTGCTGCTGCCACAGCGTTTCTTCAGTATTCTTCAGTGTAGCATGTGTAAATGCTGTTCTGCTGAAATGCTGCCTGACATCTTTTTGGGTGAGTCACATAATGCCAGCTTGGACCATGCGGCATGTGGATGCCATGCCCCCATGCCACTCTGAAACTTGCTCTTTTTTATTGGTCTGTACCAGCAGAAAGTCTAAAAGATGCTGCCACATTTCCCCTCTCCCTTTACTTCCTCCTTTTAAGGTAGAAAAATTAATTAATTTTAAACAATGTCTGCCCTACTGCCTAATTATATATCCTAGTCCTCTGAACATGCAATATTTCCTAATTCCAAGTACATTCTATACTTTTTCTACTGCTCTTGCTTTGGTTACATTAATCTATGTATTGCCAGGTCTATGACATATTCGTTACCTTTATGTTACTCTTTGCATTTCTTAATGCCTGCATAATTTACAACTGTTTTCATTATTGTGACCTTTACTCTTCCTTCTTATTATTCTGCCAGTGTATCTGCCATAGATGTATATTAATGCAGATATTGCTAACATTTCTTGCATAGACCTTTTTAAGTAAGCATGTGCTTATTTAACTCCTATTAATGGTGACATCATTTATGTGCACATTATGAAACATATATTCTGAAACAGTTAAAGGTCAATAGGCAACTTGATGCAAATGCCTAGAATAAAATTATATTTGATAATGAAAAGCTATATATGGGTTTGATGCATTCATGCTTAATGAATGTAGACTGTAAATAAAATTAGAGAAGAAAGGCATTAAGAATAAAATAAAATGTCAACTACATTAACATCTATTTGAACATGGATTGTATCTAGGTGAGGAAGAAAATATGCCAAATAGTCTCTGTAATAAATTTTTTACATTTGAAAATGTTGTAGAAATTAATTTTATGATCCTATTTACAACCTACAAAATATTTTCTAAGAAGTTATATCTATTGAGTTCAATGGGATACACTCATGCATGAATGTGAAGGTTGGACAATATGGACAGCTGACAAGAAGAAAATAAATTCATTTGAAATGTGATGCTGATGAAGACAAAGGCATGCTTCTTAGAGCATATCAGGCCTGAACTTTCACTAGAAACAAGGATCCAAAACATGCTGCAGAAATTATCTAGTCTGAGACTGCTTTAACTGCCCTGGCTCAGTGCTAGGGAATTCTGGGAATTCTACCTTGTTGTCGCACCAGATCTCTCTTACAGAGAAGGCTAAGTATCTCACTACAGTTCCCAGAATTCCCTGGTGGTGCGAGTTTAATACCAGTAAAAGGGCTGAAGCTCAACTCAGGCTTGCATCCTTCCGAGGTCGCTAAAATGAGTACCCAGATTGTTAGGGGCAATTAGCTTACACTTTGTAAACTGTTTAGGGAGTGTTTAAGTGCACTGATAAGTGGTATAGAAATGTACTTGCTATTGCTATGGCTAATTCCCTAGTATTAAGTCAGGGCAGTCAAAGCAGTCTCAAACTGGATTATTTCTGCAGTGTGTTTTGAACCAAAGATATGGTAGCTCAAGTGGTTAAGACACTAACTCTGTTGATTGTAAGACCAGCAAGTTGGCAGTTCGAGGCCCGGGTGCCATGATGGGTTGAGCTCCCATCACTAGTTCCCAGCTTCTGTCAACTTAGCAGTTTGAAAGCATGCAAATGCAAGTAGATAAATAGGTAGCATTCTGGTGGGAAGGTAAACAGCATTCTGTGCAATCATGCTGGCTCATGATCCCAGAGTAGTCTCTGACAACACTGCTTCTTTGGCTTAGTAATGAAGATGAGCACCACCCCCTATGGTCGAACACAACTTGACAACCTTGTCAACAGGGAATACTTTTACCTTTTACACTGGATTACATAAGGTGATGAAACTCATTGGAAAATACAGTAATATTTGTTAAACTGGAAAGCAATAGGAAAAGAGGGAGATCACATTACAAGTGGATTGATTCAATTAAGGAAGCTATGGCCCTGAGTTTGCAAGACCTGACCAGGACAGGAGACTGGGTCTCTAGAAGGTCCCTCATTGATATGGCCACCACAAGCTGAAATCACCTAGATGGCAAATAACAACAACAACAAAGTGTGTATAAGAATGTTCCATGCAGAGTAATCCTATATTTATTTTCATAGGGGTTGGTCCTTTTGGATTGATTTCTGAATACTCATGCAGAAGATTGTACCATCAAATATATGATGCAATGTTTATTCTGCTATTTCATTTATAACTTTAAACAGTCTAGGCACCAGAATGTCAGTGAAGGTCCCAAAAAGCTAATTACGGTGAGTCCTTGACATCCACTGGGTTTTAGATTAGAAACCCACCACTGATATCAAAATTCATGGATGCTCAAGTCCTATTATATACAATGGCATAGTAAAATGTTGCTCCTTACAGAAAAAGACAAAATTAAGGTTTGCGTTTTGGAAAAAAAAAATGAAAATATTTTCAAACCTTTCATGTCTGAATCCATGGATGTAGAATCTGTAGATATGGAAGTCCAACTATACTTACTGTCTAATTTTCTCAATACTTTGGTTAAGCAGCTTCTGTCAGGGGTAACTTGCCTCCCCTTCTTGTAAGGAATAACCTCTGTAAATTTTATCTTTTTACAGCTAACTGAAACTAATTGCAACTACAACAGAAAAATCAGAGATAAATGATGCAAGCCATAGAAACTGTTAGAATATCAAAGCAAAACAAAAATCTGTGAGATTAATGTTGAAGAAAGGCAGTGCAAGAGTCAGAGCTCTGTGACATGTAAGGTTTTTTTCAGCAAGGACATGTCTGAACATCATAAGCAACACATGAGATCATAATGATTTATTTGGCCATAAACCATAGCTCTTGTTCTTCTGTTTCTTTGTGTTCCTTCCTTGGTATGATTAAAAGGCCAAAGTTACAAATATGAACAGTATTTTTCCTGCTTACAAATCTAAAGTGCTTAAAAAAAAAAAACCCAAATCAAAACAAAAAACAATCAGTTTTTCCCTGTTAGTCTTCTTCTTGTTTTTTCCACATTTTAAAAAATGTAGACCAAGGCATCTTTTTTTTTTTGTCTTCTGTACTTTTAAACTAACAAGGAACTACATTTCACCTTTAGATCCACTGTGAGCACACAGTGTTATCTATATTCTTGAAGTTTGTCAGGCTCAGCCTCTAATCAATCCTTCTAGACAAATATGCTCATTTTTTGTAAGGTGAAGAGTTATGGTTGAAGCTCTGTGATATTTCCAATGTCCTGCCAGTTTTTTGCCAGCACAGTAGAAAGGAATGTGGAGTAGGAATCACCAGAAAGACCTGAGGAATTGGAATAGGCAGGCCAGTCAAGAAAGAAGGGGAGTTCAGGTTCAGAACCCAGAGAATTTAGGGGGCAGCAAAGAGAGAGAGAGAGAGAGTACTAAGAAAGAGCAGTGGAGGAGAGGGGAAGCCTTGTTGCCTAGCAGGGGCGCTGCCACAATAAACACAACACCATAGTTGGAGGAATGGCCACAACTTTATTAACCCAACATTAAAACAGTGTAGGGTTGGCCCAAAGCATGAGGTCATGATCTGTAAAATCGAACAACACCCCAGTTGATCGATGACCGCAATTTCGGGATGACCTATGGGCTAGGGAACGCAATCTTGCAGCTATGTGAAGTTCTGATTGCCTCTTATCCCTTAAGCCCCTAGTCACCGGATAATGTAATAACGTAATGGCCCCCGCAATGGCCATAATGTATGCCCTCTATATACCCAGGTCCAAAGGACTCCCTCTCCAGTGCTCCATTGCTCTGGAAACCACTCTCAGCAGATCATGGCCTGTGCTGCCGTCCCTCAGTTGTGACAAAAAACACACCAACCCGAGGGAGGGAGGGTGAGTAGCTGAGCAAAAATGGCCCCAGACGTCTGGCAACAAGGCCTTATATAGTCCACTGCAAAGAGGGAGGGGCCGGGAGCACACTCCTCCCCTCCATAGCAGCTGACCAATCAGCTCTCTGGAGGACCGGAAACCAGGACCATAGAGAGGTCCTCCAAGCCTCCTAGAGTGGCCAAAACAGGAAGTTCCTCCCCGGCCCCTCAGCCAGCCAATCAGATGATTTTTGGCCCCAGCAAAGCATGCTGGGCATACTGATGCCCCTAGCAAAGCATGGTGGGGCGTACCAGGTCCGGCAGGGCCACCTCAGTTGGCGCAACCTCCCGGCGGCAACGCAGCTCGTCAGGGGAGTCTGCCGGCTGTTCTATGAGGAAGAAGTGAATTAGCAGGGATGAGAAGGAATTGAAGGATCAAAATAGGGAGGCAGGTTAAGAAAAGGGGGAGCAGACAGAAGCCAGAGAGTTCAGTGAGCATGTTGCATGAAAAACCAGTTGAGAAAGAGCAGCAGAAGAGGTTGTGGCAGGAGAGGAGCAGCCTTGGCAGACATAAAGCAAAGTAGATGGGGGAAATAGTAATAGTTTTTGCTGTTAAAGTGTACAGCTTTAGGGTTTGCTATTCAAGGAATGTTCTACTCCAGTTTTCACTTTTCAGTGCTGGATGATTCTAACAATTGGGCAGTATTAGTACAGGTGTGGAACTCTGCCTTGAAGAACTGTGTTGTCTTCCTATCAGGATATCCCAAGTGGTTTCGAATACCAAATTTTAACTACATTTGGGAAATTATAGAAATACTCATTCCATCCCTAATCTAAAATATGATCTCTTCATCCAGTCCAGTCTCAGACCTGTTGTCTGATCCCTGGTATCTTGTCCATGGAATCACAGAACTGCAGCCTAACTCAGCCAATCTTATTGCCAGGTTTTCTTTTTGTATTTTCCATTCCAGAAATCAGATTCAAACATATCTTTTTTCCCTTAATGAAGTAGAAGTGAAACATGCGTTTCCCCTCCATCTGTTTAGCTGAGCAAAGTACTGAATTTTAAGTGTTTACTCATTTGAAAAATGAATGAAAAACTAAAAAATGAATTTCAAATGAATTTAACAAGTACTGTTTAAAAAGTTATGTGAATACATTCATTTTAATTTTTTTCTTTTTTCATTTTGTCTGAATTGTGCAGGTGTTATGGACTTTAACATTTTAGCAGGTCTCTGAGTTTGCTACCATTGGGAGAGTAATATGTGAAACTTGTAAAATTGATGTTTCTTGATGACCTTTGATTTCTACCTTGAAGATGGTTTAAGTTTCTTCAATTTGTGTCTGCATCAGATTGTAGAATTTATTTATTTCCACATGAAACATCATTCATATTTTGGTTAATTGTTTTTAATGTTCACATTTTGATGTACTGTATATACACTGATTAAAGTGGACTTTTAAACTGTATATATTTTTCAAAACCTCACCCATTTTATGATATTAAACACCAAAGGTGATATTGTTTTGAATCTGTTTCTTTGGGGACATTTTTTTCTTTGTTTAAAATTATGGGAATTTGTTAAGAGACATTACACAAAATATAAGCAAAAAGGATTTAAATATGGCATGGCTTGATTTGGTTTACTAAGAATAGTTGAAGACTTCAAGGATTTGAAATATCTGTATGACAAGCGAAGATGACAAAGTTTATCTAAATGTGAAAATTGCCTTTTAAGATTGAAAGAGAAAGTTAGGTTTAAGCTGCAAATTGGTTTTATACAGAAGAAAGAGAAAATATCTAACAATTCTGATGAGTGAAATAATATAATTTGGCTTGTATCTATTATTTGGGGGTATTTTCTTTTTTATTCTTTTTTTAAAAATGATGGGAACTTTGACAAATATAAATAATAATGTCCTAAATAAGTATGGCTTAGCTAAGTTGGACTAAAGTTACTAAGGACAGAAGCAGAAAGTATGATCAAGTTGTTTAAATTACCTGTGTGGATATTAGCATAGGCTGTAAGTAAAAATCTATACAGCATTGCTTTAGAGGAGTTAAAATTAGTAGATAATTATCAAAAATAGTTGGCAAGTTAGGAGTCAATTGTGTAATCCCTTTTTCATTTGATATGCCTTGTAAAGTATAGTTACATGTTTTTTATGTTGTGTTTTGTGTAGTTTTTTTCATTTTATATAATTTTATGCTATGAAATTATGTGACTAATAAAAACTATTATTAGGTATTAAACACCAAAGATATAAAACAGGATGGGTCTCCGTCAAAATGGATACAAATGCTTGGAATAAAATTGTATCTGATAATGAAAAGCTGCATAGGGCTTTAGTGATTTCATGCTTAATGAATTTAGGCTGTAAATAAAATCAGGAAAGAAAAGGCATTGAGAGGAAAATCAAATGTCATGTACACTAACATCTGTTTGAACATGGACTGTATCTATGTGGTGAAGAAATATACCAAATTGTTTCAGTAATGGAGTTCTTATAGTTGGAGGTGTTCTAGAAATTATTTCTACAATCCTACTGTATATATCTTTGTTAAGACGTAATGTCCACTGAGTTTTGTGGGACTTACTTCCATTCTTTCCCAAAATGATAGAGACAGAAATAGGGGTAAAGTGCAAATACAGAAAATAAAGTAAAATGAAAATGAAGGCAATATGAAGTCAATGTGGCCTCATAAACAAAAAAGAATAGAACAACAACAACAAAATTCTTGCACTGCATACTCCACAGCTGCCTCCCTTTTTTTTCATTCTTTTCCATTCCATGTTCATTCAGTGCAAATATTAAGACCAGCAAAAATATTTTTAACATAGATTTTTAAAACAATGATTAAATACAGAGGTTTTTCATTTCATTTAAATTTATTACATATTCAGCTAATTCAAAGGAACACATGGAACAATAAACAGAAACCATGCGCAGTTTCTCTAAGGTTTCAGCCATACTGATGGAAAAGTACCTGATTTCTACCCCCCATTCTTTCCAATTTTATATTAGGTTAAAACAGACCAACCTGGGGAGCTAGTATAAAAAGTCTCTGATTGTACTGGGAGCCAGGGTAAACAAACCATGTATGGCTCCTCAAATACAATACTGCTTTTCACAGTGGCAGTATCTTAGTCAATGAATAATCCAAGGCACAATTATTGCTAACTGAAAATACAATAGTTAAAAAAAAAATCTGAGACTTTCTGGCCTTTTTAATCAGTCTGAGTCCTTTACAAAATTGTATTTTAAACATTTCTGGGAAGAGAAACAAATGAGGAATGCAATTGTCTTCATGGCTCACATTTGCCTTTCACCTAAGAGATTGATTTCAGTACAAGATTACATTATTAGGTTTAGTTACACCAAACACCTGCACAGTACAATCTCTGTTTCCCTATAAGTTTACATCTTACATTCCAAATCTATAGAATATTTTTTCTCCTGAGAAATGCATTTAGAAAGGTAACAAGTTGCACTCCAAAAGCCAATTGATTGATGGAGTGTTGGCAATTAGGCATGATAAATTCCATTAAAATCATTGGAAACATTATATCCAAGCATACAAGTTCAGTAACTATTCCAAATCCATTAATTTATCATGCAACAAAATGCAACAAAGATTTTTACCATATATAGAGTGATAAATACCAGATTTCCAAGCTGAGTTCAGAAAAGGAAGAGGCACTAGCGATCAATTTCAAAAGAAAATCAGCCTGTGTTTTATGGACTATAGCCTTTGATCATGAAAAACTGTGGATCACTCTTAAAGATATGGGTATGCCACAGCATTTGATTGTATACACAACCTGTACTCAGAGCAAGAGGCTACTGTTAACACAGAATACTGAATACAGGAATGGTTTCTAATTGACAAAGTGGTCAGACAAGCCTGCATCCTATTATCTTAGCTGTTTAACTTGTATGTCAATAATATCATATGCAAAGCAGGATTAGACTTGGAAGAAGGAGGCATGAAAACTGGAGATAGTTTAATATATGCAGCTGACACCATGCTAGTAGTGCAAAAGATTTAGAATGATTACTGAAAAAAGTCAAGGAAGAAAGTGCAAAGGCAGGTTTATAGTTGAACATTTTGTAAGAAACCAAAGTTAATGACTACAGACAATTAGCATAACTTTCAAGTAGACTTTGAAGACATTGAAATAGTTCAAGATTATCCATATCTTGGTTTAATGATTAATCAGAATAGAGACTACAGTCAAGAAATCAGAACAGTAGGCCTTGGAAGGGCAGCCATGAAGGCATTAGACAAGATCATGAAGATATCAATAGCAACAGCAGCTTCATTTATATACTGCTTCATACTGCCTGAGCAGTCTCTAAGCTGTTTACAAATGTAAGCTAATTGCCCCAACAAGCTGGGTACTCACTTTAGTGACCTCGGAAGGATGCAAGTCTGCATCGAGATTGAGCCCTGGCTGATATTGGACCCGCAACCTTGTGGATTGAGAGTGAGTGGCTGCAGTACAGGTATTTAACCACTTATGATTGTCCATAGCATTTTATCTCCCATTTCTTCCATTTCTGTGTATGGTTGTAAGAGTGGGACAGTGAAGAAATCTGATAGGAAGAAAATCAGCTCATTTGAGATGTGGTGCTGGAGAAAAGTCCTACAGATAGCATGGAATACTAAAAAAGACAAATTAAAGCAAATATAGCAAATCAAGCACGAACTCTTCCTAGAATGCAAAATGATTAAACTGAGGCTGTCATACTTTGGCCTCACCTAGTGAGACATGACTCACTAGAAAATGCAATAGTGCATGGTAATATAGGTGGGATACAGACCGCCCAAAAAGGGTGATCTCCCACCGTCCTCATTTGCTGCACGAGGGAGCCGCAGCAGACAAACCGTGCGGCTCCCTCGCGCAGCAAAAAGAACTTGCAAAAGCGGTTCTTTCTGCGGCACGGTTGTGATGCCGCAAGGTGCCAATGGTGCACTTGTGGCATCACAAAGGCGCTGGGACATGCAGATGCTAGACATCCGTCATGTCAAAATGGCGGCACCCGTATATACAGGGCACCGCCATTTTGACACCCTCGTCACATGCGAGGGGCGAGTTGCATCTGGAAGCGCTGCCCCTCGCATGTAACAATGGCGCCCCATAGGGCCCAACTGTACAGCACCATTGAAAGCAATATGAAAGGAGGGGAGAGATATTATAAATGGATAGTCAAACAAAGAATTTCTGGCCCTGAATCTGCAAGACCTGAATAGGGCTATGTCAGGCGATTTGGATGGCTGTTTGATTTTATTTATTTATTTATTTATTTATTTATTTTATTCATTTTCATATTATTCATTTATTTAATTTGATTGACATTGTACTCATTATAATGTTTATTGAAGTAAGCTAATTTGCTTGTTAATTCACTCTAGACAGCACAGTAAGGCCAAGGCAGGATATGCAGATTTGGTGATCCATTAAGACATCATGGGATGAAGGATTAATTTACCTGGAGATATTATTATGACTATCTAGTGAGGTACTGGTAGAGGCATACAGTGTCTTATATTCAAAATTCCCCCCTCCTTATACCTTTTCACATTTTGTAGTGTTGACACCTGAAATGGAAATGGATTTAATCAGCATTGCTACTATGTGATATACATGAGATACTCAACACTATAAAACTGCAAAATATTGTTTAATTTGCCAAAAAAGCATATAAACAAAAAACATGGCACTGGATTGTTGTGCCATTTTTTGTTGTTCCCCCTTTTCTGTGACACATCTAAAAATAAGGTCTGGTGCAAGCCACTGCCTCCAGGTGTCACACAAGTAATCGAAAGGAGTCCGTATATGTGCTACATGATCTCAGGTTTAATACGGCTGTTTCTGTATGGCTCCAGTATATGTGAACAATCAGTATCATGGACAGTATATGTGAACAACCAGTATCATGAAGACTTAAGAGCTAACAAGTCTGGAGAAAAGTTGTGCAGACATACCAGTCAGTATTGGGGCATTTTAAAAATTCCAAAATATGACACACACTCTCAGCATTATTAGACCCGCTATTAGAAATTGGAAATAATGCATTCAGCTATGACTGTGCCCAAACTACACCATACACTAAAACCTAGTGTATACGTTAGTCAAAGGAACAAGCAAAAGGCCAATGGAAACTCTGAGGGGATCAGAGAAGATTTTCACACATCGCTATATCATTCCTTTAACGTCCCAAAGTGTAGTGGAATTGTCATAAAAGATAGACGATTCCAAAAGATTTTCACATGCGGCTGTTAGTATTCTTAAATCGTTGCTGAAACATCACTATGTCCAGTGTGTGAATGTAACTGTGTTGAAATCGTTTTGTAATCATTTATTGCTGAATTCTGATATATCAACGTTTTAAGAACACTAACAGCCTCATGTGAAAATCTTTTGGAATCGTCTATCTGTTATGACAATTCCACTACACTTTGGGATGTTAAAGGAACAATATAATAAAATAATAATAAATAAAGTTTTTATTTTTATCCCGCTCCTTCCCAAGATCAGGGCGGCTCACAACATATATTAAAACAAAGTGGATGCAATACAATAAAAACAATCAAGCAACAAATACAAAAAATAACGAGCTAAAAGCCCCATTAGCCCAACCTCTTGGCCACGGAAGAGGAGAGAGGCCCACAGGATTTTACTCGGGGAATGCTTGTTGGAACAGAAAGGTTTTTAAATCCTTTCTGAATTGGGCCAGGGAGGTTGATGAGCGGAGCTCAGTGGGCAGCGTGTTCCAAAGGGCCGGGGCGGCGATGGTGAATGTCCTCTTCATGGTGGAGGAAAGCCTGGCCCCAGGCACCTTCAGTAATTGCTGCCCAGATGTTCTGAGGGTGCAGGATGGAATATACGGGGAGAGGCGGTCCTTCAGGAATAGCGATGTCGTGTGAAAATCTTCAGAGAGAACCACAGCTGAGATAAGAGAAACCATTGATGGGACAACTATCACCTACACGCTTCACAAAGTTGGGCTTTGTAGAAAAGTGGTGAGAAGCAAACTGTTTCAGAAACACACCAATATCAAAGTCCATTTGGAATTTGCAAACAGGCATGGGATAAACACAGCAAACTTATAGAAAAGGATTCTTTGGTTTTCTGGGACCAAAACTGAACATCGTGGCATTGTTACCAAATGATGTGTGTGGTGCCAAGTTAACAGTCTTTATTACTCTGAGAATCCTATCCACACAGTGAGGAATGGTGGCAGCATTAACTGTGGGAATGGTCTTCCTTGCGAGCATTGGGAAACTTCTATCTTGCCAGCATTGGGAAACTGCTCTGGATTGAGGACAAGATAGATGGAGCCCAAAAAAGGACAATTCCAGATTAAAACCTGGGATTGAAGTGGAGGTTCACATTCTAGTAAGACGATGATATCAAACAAATCATTGATGTCAATGATGTCAAAGTAACACTGAGTGTTACTTGAAATATAAGAACCCAAATGTTATAGAGTAGCCTATTTAAGGCCCAGACCACAATCCAATTGAGAATCTTTGATGAGAATTGAAAATAGCTGCCCATTCAGTCTTACAGAACTGGAATAACTTCTCCAAGATGAATGCACCATAATAAATAATTATAAATTATAAATTATAAATAAAGGATAATAATAATAATAATAATAATAATAATAATAATAATAATAATAATAATTCAATTGTCGCATGGCACCGGACATGCAAACAGCTGGTTGCCTTGAACTGGGCCTGATCCAACTGTTCACATGCCACAAACCTGTGTGCTAACCCTAGAGATTTTGGGAAACTCAGGGGCTTCCCACAACTCTGCTAACTCAGGGGCAAAATTCCATTAACCAGGGAAACTGGTGGTATTTCCTCAGAAGGCATCGTGTGTCATAGAAACAGGCAGCACTGGTATCAGGTTATTTCACCAGTGCAGACAAGGCCTGTGAAGTCTGTCTTTTGTATTTTGTCTTCATACCAGTGTGAAAGTCTGGAGGTGGAGGAGTGGCAACAATCTCTAACTAATCATCCTGTCTGAAGTGTTCAGCTTCCCTGAAGTGGAAAGAGGAAAGACAACAGGAAAGGATACATTCTCAGCTAAAACATCTGAGGAATTTTCTGAGGTAAGCTAAAAGTATTACTAAGATATGCTTGTGCATGTGTGAGAGTGTAGCAAAAAACAAACAAACAAAAAAAACCCCACCCTGTTCTGCTGCTTTATCACTGGAATTTTTTTTTTGACTAGTTATTTGTTTTTACTACCACTATATTTTTTCTAAAATGCAATCTGAAGTCATCTGAGTAGTTTCTTCAGTGGTGAAACACCCAAAGTCAAAGCAAACTTTCAGTAAAAATAAATACGTTTCTCAACTGGTCTATACATTCTTAGCACGTGGCTTTCCGAGAAAAAAAAAATTGACATTATACAGTGCGGCCGCATCATACACGGTTGCACCATACATGGCTTCCAGCATACACTGGAGACCGCAGCAGAAAGACTTCTCCTGTGCCCTGGAAGAAGCAATGGGGAGCGCCGAGTGTGCGCCACGAGAACAAGTCCCATTGGAAACAATGGGGCTCATTCTCATGGTGCACACTCGGCGCTCCCCATTGCTACATGGATCCCTGTGTAAGGGAAGGGCCAAATGTATATGGTGGCAGCAGCAAGGTTGTAGTATGCTCAAATGTGGAAGATTAATGAAATACTAACAATTGAAGATTGGTTAGAAAAATTATTAGATTTAAGAGATATGGACAGGCTCTTGAGAGGAATAATAATAATAATAATAACCCCACTCTTCAGCCAAAAGGCTATCAGAAAGAAAAAGAAGATAATAAGATGAAAGAAGATTGGAATTTAGTTATAATATTTTGGAAAAACAGTCTAATTACTGAATAATAGTCAAGGAATGTGTGTATGTGCATGTGTGTACACATTATATATACATATAACAATAATAATAAGTATAAAAGAGCAAAATAACAGAAACAGTAAACCAGGTAGTAAAAGGATTATTGTTTTTAGAAGAAGTATTATTACTTTTAGAAGAAGAAATCAAAGAAAATACAAATGGTAAGAGAACATGGCATATATAAGGAATCCAACCACCAGAAAGAAGTGGAAATGAAAGAGTGAAAAATGAAAGAATGGAGAATGAATAAAAGATAGAAGAACAGACAGATAGGGGTAAGAAGGAAAATAAGGGAGTAATTGAATTTATGTACATAATGTTATCTTGGTGTATGAGCTTGTAAATGTTAATGGTTAACCGAGGAAGTATGTATTGAATGAATGAATTGAAGTATATATGGATATTTTAATTGAAATAAAATTTTAAAAAATGAAATCACTTACCCATGCATAAGTCACACAAATTCTCAGATTAATTCTACAGTAGCACAGGTTAGGAGGATACGCAGCTGGATGTGTTTTGAGATAGCATTGATCAGCCTACATTCGTCTTCCTCAAAGGGAAAATAGGATCTGGATTTACTTTGAAGCTTGTACAGTTTTAGTAATAGCCATTTATTTCTAGGTATGTATGTGTACATACACATATACATATACATGTGCGCGCGCACACACACAAAGAGAGATTTAAAAAACAAAAACAAATAATCATCAACTTAGATATACAGTCAAAGTTACCAGTTTCATAGCTGAGTGGACATCTAATTGTCAATTATAATGTAACAGGTTACTGCTCTCATGTTCTCAAATTATGCTTTAATTCTGCCAACCATCAATAAACACAAAGTATTCTGAACATCTTTTTCATTCTGCCTTTTCTGTTTAGAAAGCCCCTGTTACTGAAGGAACAGAGTGTCCTTTCTCAAAACAGGATTTTGTTTTTTCCCCTAAACTGAACGTCGTATTTCAGTAATTTGGTGTCAGGAGATCAACACAATTTGGCAGGCAGAAGGGGAGGAGACCCATCAGAGCATTTTTATCTAAAATTGCTGCTGTATATAGGTTTTTCCCTTTTGAATTTTCAAAAGGAGCAGCTATCTTTTCACCATCGCTAGGTTAACTCAAAAATGAATTACTGACAATGAGCTTCATAATGATTCTCCATCTGATATGATGTCTTGGCAATTGGCTCTGTGTCTGAAACAGTTTTTAAGGTATGTATGCTTCAAGTTCTTTTAAGACTTTTTTTTTGCATGTTGCATCATCAGCCCCCTCCAACTACCTCATAGCAAAACACAGAGCTGTTTTGAGCAATTTCATCAGTCTACAGATTTCCTTTCCTTGGTTAACCCTGCAGTGCTAATTATGCTGTAAAACAAGTTCTCATTCAATTAGAAGGTTTCTTCCTGCAGTTCTTTTCTGGATATATACTTTTGTTTCTTAGTTGCACATGATTACTTGATAGAATCGCCAACTTTTGTTTTGCACCTGGAGTAAGGAATATGGATATTTTTTTAAAAAAAAAAATCAATTCAATCTGCAACTAACATTCCAATAAATGTGTGAAAACTCGCTGGGTTGAGACTATGGATATTAATCCCCTGCTTACCTCACACTTGCTTCTTGGTTATTTCCACTATGGTTCTGCACTCTCCTATTTGTATTTTTCAGCAACTGGTACAGAAAGATATATTTGATATTTGCGATAATATATAGTTACCAAGCAGCCAGAAACAGCCTTAGATTTTATGAATCCCATGAGCATTTAGAATAGGTTAGAGAGTGCTGATGATGTACAGCCTACAGGGTTGTTTGTTTGCTTGCATGCTTTTGCTCCCAGGACCCCAGGTAGTAAACAAAATGCAAAAAAAGAAAATCATTTAGCCCCTAAATGCCTCCAAACATTGTCTAGGAGGGGCATGTTTTGAGCTCAAAGTCACAGAAATTTTGGTCTCACAACCCCAACAATCCTCCCACATAATTTAAAAACCTGCCAGAACCCCCCAATCCACATGGCCTCAAATTAGCAAAATAAAAACTGAAAGTCATATTGCTCACTATTTGTTTCAAATTCTGCCAAATTTTTCTGTGTGTGTGTGTGTGTGTGTGTGTGTGTGGTGGGGGAGGGGGAGGCCAGCTCATTTCTAAGTTTATGGGGGAGCAAAACTACTGCATTTTGTAGAGATTTTAAACTATTTTGTGGGATGGCAGTTTGGGTTGAAAGTTGTCCCCCCCCCCAAAATAAATAGTGTGATTTCCAGTAGGGCCTTCAAGGGAGTGTGGGGTAGGAAATTGTCTCCTATCTCTTCTACCTGGGACGTCCAGAGGCTCTTATAACTACCCTTCTCCTCTCTCATCTCCCTCATGTCTTGGGATCATCAGCCCATCCCATCCAGCACTGTTGGACTGCACTTTAATTTTTCTGCTTTTCTCTTTTCTTCATTTTCTCCTGCCATCTGTTTGTCACCCAAACCTGTCTTCTCCATGGCTCCTCACACCTCTCCTTCTCCTTATCTCATCCCTATCCGCCCCCTCCCTATTTCCCAACTCCCATTCTCTTGCGCTCTCTGGAACTGCCGCTCCGCTGACCCAAAAGCAGCGGCAATCCATGATCTTTTTCTATCACAATCATTTAATTTTCTTGCCCTCACTGAAACCTGGCTTCCGGCCCACGATACCGCTACCTCTGCTGCCCTTTCTCTTGGCGGTCTCTCTTTTACCCACACTGGCCGCCCTGAGGGTCGCGGAGGGGGGGTCGGCATCTTATTATCAAAGTCCTGCCAGTTTCAGGTTCTCTCTCCTCCCCCCAGCTATTCCTTCTCTTCATTTGAATTACACTCCATTAGACTCTTTTTTCCTCTGCAACTTCAGGTTGCCATCATCTATCGTCCTCGCGCTTCAGCGTCTCAGTTTTTCACCGATTTCGAGTCTTGATTGACATTTTTTCTTTCAGATACTGTCCCCTCCCTGATCTTAGATGACTTTAACATCCACCTTGACGATCCCAAGAATTCCTCAACCTCTCGCTTCAGCTCTCTCTTAGTTTCCTTCGGTCTCCAAGCCCATTCCAACTCTCCAACCCATTCCCTTGGTCACTGTCTTGACTTAGTTCTTCCCTCCATGTGTGTCGTGTCCAACTACTCGGCTTCTGATTTTCCACTATCTGACCATCACCTACTCTCCTTTACTCTTACCTACATCCCACCTCCCCGTCATACCGTCCTCCGCCAGTTCCGCGATCTTCATTCTCTTAACCTTAACCATCTCACTCAGTCTTTGGACTCATCCTTCGCTTCTCTCAATCTTGGGGACTCTGCTGACTCAGCTATGTCTTTACTGAATTCTACTGTCTTTTCAACTCTTGACAGCTTTGCCCCAGTATCTACGCGCGTGTCCTCCTCTTCCTCTATGACTAGGCCTCAGCCCTGGATCACTCCCATTGTTAGATTTCTCCGGTCCTGCTCCCGAGCAGCTGAACGTCTTTGGAGAAAGTCCAGGGAGTGGGCCGACTTTATCGATTCTAAGTTCATTCTTTTATCCTTTTCACACGCCCTGTCGATGGCAAAACAAGACTACTTCAAATCATTGATCTGCGCCAACGAGAGGTGCCCGCAGCGCTTGTTCTCCTGTTTCAACACACTGTTAAAACCCTCTCCTCCCTCGATCTCTCCATTATTTTCTCCCTCTGACTTCGCCAATTACTTCATTACAAAGATCACTACCATTTGTTCTGAGTTAACTCCTCATGATTTGGCTCCCACCATTAATCTCCTCGCCCCTCCTACTAATAAACTCTCTGTGTTTCCTCCTGTTTCTTTGGAAGAACTCTCTTCGCTGCTGAACTCATCCAAACCCACCACCTGCTCTCTTGACCCACTTCCTTCTCGTCTTCTAATCTCTATAGCCCCCTCTTTGTTACCCTCCCTCCTCTATATCTTTAATCTCTCTCTCTCTCTTCGGGTTCCTTCCCCTCAGTCTTCAAACATGCCTTAGTTTCCCCTATCCTGAAAAAACCCTCTCTCGACCCCTCTTCCTTGGCTAGCTATCGTCCAATCTCTCTTCTTCCTTTTCTCTCTAAGGTGTTGGAACGAGTTGTCTATTCACGCTGTCTTGAGTTTCTTGAAACCAACTCCATTCTGGTTCCCTTCCAGTCTGGTTTTCGCCCACGGCACTCCACAGAGACGGCCCTTACTAAGATCTCGAATGATCTTTTGCGGGCCAAGACGAATGGCCTTTATTCTATCCTTGTCCTACTCGATCTGTCTGCGGCCTTCAACACCGTGGACCACTGTCTCCTAATAGACGTACTCTCTGACCTTGGTTTCTTGGGCCTTGTTCTCGATTGGTTCACATCTTACTTGTCAGATCGATCTTTTTCAGTGGTCTCGGGTGGTCAGACCTCATCTTTTGTGCCCTTATCTGTTGGAGTTCCTCAGGGCTCTGTTTTGGGTCCCCTTCTTTTCTCTTTATACACACTCTCCCTTGGCAAACTTATCAGTTCTTTTGGTTTCTCCTACCATTTGTATGCCGATGATACACAACTGTACCTTTCCACCCCTAATCTTTCGCCAGAGCTAGAGCAGCAAGTGTCATCCTGTTTAACAGCTGTCTCCCACTGGATGCACCATCGGCATCTGAAGCTCAATATGTCCAAGACCGAGCTTCTTGTTTTCCCTCCTAAGCCCACCCTTCACTACTCCTTTTCTATTTCTTTCAATAACATCTCTATCCAGCCGGTCCAGGAAGCCCGCAGTCTTGGTTTCATCTTTGACCCTCTTTGTCATTTATCCAGACTACAGCCAAAGTCTGCAGATTTTTTCTCTACAATATCACCAAAATCCGTCCATATCTCTCAGCTTCTACCGCAAAGACACTGGTTCATGCCCTAGTGGTCTCACGACTAGACTACTGTAACCTCCTCTTGGCAGGGCTTCCCCTCTCTCATCTCCACCCATTAATTTCTGTTCAGCATTCAGCTGCACGCATTATTTCACTCGATCGCCGTTATGATCATGTCTCCCCTCTGTTGTCCTCCCTTCACTGGCTCCCTTTTCCTTTCCGCATCAGGTACAAACTTTTGCTACTCACCTTTAAAGCCATGCATGGGCTGGGCCCTCTTTATTTAACCGATCTTCTCTCTCCCTACATCCCTACTCGCACTCTCCGCTCTGGTAGCCAAAGTCTCCTCTTTCAACCCAGGATCTTCTCTGCCCCACCCCGGATCTGACCCTTCTCTCTTGCTGCCCCTCATTCCTGGAACCTTCTTCCTCTGCATGCACGGCTCATCACTTCCCTAACCAGCTTTAAGGCTGAGCTGAAAACCATATTGTTTAGGGAAGCGTTCTCAGGGAATTTGTGATTGTCATCTGGCTGTCTGACAGTATTTGATGTGATGTGATTTGTTTGATATTTGATGTTTTTAATTTGTTTTTTCTTTTCTATATGGTAATTTTATCTATTCCACTTTTAATTGTTATTATTTTAGAATGTACGCCTTGGGCAGGCTTTTATATTCTCTTTAATTTTACCGACTTTGTACAGTGCTGTGTATAATTACAGTGCTTTAGAAATAAAGTTTAATAATAATAATAATAATAATAATAATAATAATAATACAGTTGCCCACCTCTCTATTACATTCTTATATAATCCCCTTTTCACCTGAAATAGAGCCCATTATTTTGGGATAGGCAATGTGAACATGCCTCATGATAATTTAGAGAGGTGCACTTAATCCTTCAGTTGACTAGGGTAGACCCATGAAATCAACTGTTGAATGATGAATCAGCACATAGAGATCTTTTCTAGTTGGGTCTAACAGTAGGATTCAAGCCTATATCCCAGGCTAATCCCAAGTAACCTGTCTGCCTCTGATCATAAAATATATTTGATGGAGAGATGAGGGAAGTGCTCAAGACCTTTTTGCAAACCTGAAACTCCTAGAAGCTCCAGAGGGCCATATCTTTATTCTGTTTTTAAAGCCAAAGAATTGGACAAAAAAAAAAAAAGCCCCAAAAATCCCCCATAACTCAATACTCCACAAACCTTCCAAAATGCTCCAGAATGGCTGATCTGGGGCCACTTTGAAACCTGGGATTGAAGTGACATCACATCATTCAGCTAAAGATACATTGATGGCCTTGCCAAAAGTCACCCACTGGAACTGTCCATCCCAACTTTGCTTTATACAAAACTAGAAGCTATGATGTATAAGTGGGAAAAGCTAGAATTTGTGTTAGAATTTCAGCTGAGCCAAAGCCTATTGTCCTGTATATTCTTCAGTATAAAGGACACACAGACACTTTAAAGTATCTTAGAATTTTCTATTCATCTTTATTGAGCTCAGTGTTATCTCCTTTAAAAAAAATTAAACACTGAATAACTTCTCCATCTTCCTTAATATTGTGAAAGTGGAGATGGAGGAAACTAACAACATAATGTAAACTGTCTATAATTTGATGAGACACAATGTGTAGTGAACACAGAAAAATGTATTGTTGCAATTTAAGATTTAGTTTAAGGATGGATCATAGCTGATCAAATGCATTAAACAGAATAATCAATAGGCAGAACAAAAGGATCGTGATGTACTTTAGGCACTAATGAGGCAATTTATAAAGGAGGTACAAACGTGTGCTGTGTAAAACATTTTAAAGGCCATAATTAAGATGTAAATCTGTTTCTCTCTCAGTTGATTGCTTACAGAATGAAGAAAAGATATGTGTCCAGCTAAAATCTACAGTAAATACATTTGTATTTAACAGCCCAATGAACAAAATCCAGATTTGTTATGTTCTCAGAAATTTGATTGCTACTTTATATACATATTCTCAGTTTTTTCAACTAAGATGTTACTCCCATTTTTTTCTGATAGTATTAGTAAATAGCTTTTGTCTCCAATGGAAATCTCACTTTTGTTCTCCTAAAAACATTTTTAGTTTCCAGGGAAGAATAGATAGATGCAGATGTAGCAGTCTATGGTTATAAAACAGACATCAATACACCTTTCCTCAAAAATAAAATTTAAAAAGTTCACTACAAATTGCCCAAGTTATTACTATTCAGCTTAGAGAATAGGAAAGTCCAAAAACTTTGTGTCTCAGATTAAAAGAAGAACCTGAAAGAGACATCCTTACATCTAAGAGTAAAAAAACCTGGGGCATAAAAAAGGTGTGTAAGGCAGCGTTCTAAACATAGCAAACCCAAGTCAGAGATGGCACAGAATGTTAAACTATTAAAGTGCACAAGTTTGGATTTAGATTGTAGGAATTATGATAGCTGGCAAGGTCAAGGAATGGTGTTAGGAGAACTAAAAAAAACAACAGAGTTCACTTAGAGTAATAAAAACCCAGGAATGGGTTTCTGTGGTCTATGTCCACAGAAAACACTCTGCTCACCTACAATATATACAAGTGTTTAGAAACCCTCCAAAGAATTATCGTCACAGTTAATACAGTTAAAAATATGGAGGAATCTGACCTAAAGCTGTGTATGGTTTTCAGATGATATGGAGCACTGTAGATGAGAAGGGAAACAAGTACCTTTATGCTTCTAGGCGTCTGTTAGTAGAACAAAATATAATAACATGCAAAATCCACAAAACAGCAGTACCTTTATTGGTCCAACTAAAATTCACAAAATACATTGTGCAAGCTTTCAAAGCTTCACTGGCTTCTTCACAGGTAAATAGCAATAGCAACTTTATTTATATACTGCTCATATCACACTAGGCAATCTCTAAGTGGTTTGCAACTGTAAACTAATTGCCCCCAACAAGCTGGTTACTCATTTTAGTGACCTCAGAAGGATACCAAAGTTGTTAAAAATAATACATGAGTGGAAAATCATACAGTGAGCTTTGGAAGTTTGCATGGTGTGTTTTGTGAATTTTTAGTTGGCTCAGTAACGGTATTACTTTATTATGGATTTTAGATGTTGTTGTATTTTACTATATTTCCAAATTTAGAACTTGGAGTACAAACTCCTGTGGCTCATTATTCAATGATAGGGTGGGAATTGTGGCTCCTGAATGCTTCCCCAACTCAGATTTTGAATTATAGAATTGAAGCTGACTTATCAAAAGGACTGAATTGTAGTAGGTAAGACTCGATATTCAAAGTTCAAAACTTCCTAAAATGCAGAACTATAAAATTTAAACCTCGCAATCCAAGTTGTACTTCCATGTTATAATTAAATTTACTGTTTTGTGTGTCTTCAATTCATTTCTGACTTATGACAACCTATGGCAAACCTATCATGGGGATTTCTTGGAAAGATTTTTTCGGAGTTGGTTTGTCCTTTGCTTCCTCCAAGGCTGAGAGAATGTGATTTGCTTAGGTTTACCCAGTGGGTTTCCATGGATGAGCAGGGATTTGAACAGTGGACTTCACAGTTATAGGCCAATGCCCAAACCACTTCAGGTTCTACTAAAATATAAAATTTCAAACCTAACTGTTAACAGCTTCAAAATTCATATAACAAGTAGGAATTTACTATTTTGTGTACAGTCATTGCAAACAACAGAAAATGTAAGCATAGTTTTGGTCATTCATTCTATACTGAATGGTGGGGAAGCTTCACTGCAGGCCAGTCAAAATTTCCTATTTTTTGAATTAATGACTCTTCAAAAAAAAAAAAAAAAAGAATTAAGTTTTGTGATTTCCTTGACTAAGTCTAACTACCAAGCATTATGTACTTTTTTAAAAATTAAGGCATGTCTTCTCATTATATGTCCAAAGTGCAACAGTTCAGTTTAGTCATCTTGGCTTCTAGGAATAGTTCAAGAGCAATTCAAGTTCAGGTTTAATTTGCTCCTGGACCCATTCATTTGTCTTTTTGGTAGTTCATAGCATCCTCAGAACTCTCCTCCAGTACCACATTTCAAATAAATTGATTATTTTCCTATCAGCTTTTTTCACTATCTAATTTTCACAACCATACATACAAATCAGAAATACCATGGCATAGCATACATTTCTGTTGTTACTGTTCTCCCAACTATAATAAGGTCATTATATCGATTGAATTTACCTATGTGTCAGCTTACCATTTTTAATAATTGATTGAATGTTCTACTCTAACTGAGATCTACCAACATGATTCCAGCCATTGAATAAAGTCTGAATTTGAACCGTTTCTGAAAGGGATACGTTTATTTTTAAAAACAAATAAATAGTACCATCTCCTTAACATAAGACACTGTTTGTAAAAAAGAAATAAAACAAGAATATACCTGAGATTTGGTATGATTTCAGCAAAGCTTGAGTTTTCCACTTGAACTAAGGCCATGCTTAGCCATGCTTATCTAATTAGCTAATGTTTTATCAGTGCAACAACAATGAGGTTTATAACTATACATATATAATAAAACCTTCAATTAGCCAGCCATAGATAATCATCAATTAATTATTGGGAATACATAAATATGCAATTGGGGGATGGGTAATAAATGGTCAGAAATAAGTAAATGCACAAAAGATCATAATCTCATAGTGCAGTCTGCTGCATCTCTGCTCAGAAGTAAATCTCAATGCTTTCAGGAGAATTTACTGTGAGATATATTTGAGGTAAAAAATCTAAGGCGGGTTACAGACCGCCTATTTGGGGCGGGCTCTACCCGCCCCTTTCCCCGGTGTATCGGGGCCTCAGTGGTCAGAACGGCAGCCGCTGAGGCCCCGATCCGCCGCTTTTCAGGCTGCGGGGAAGTGGCAAAACGCTGCTTCCCCGCAGCCTGAAAAGGGGTTTCCTTGGGGCTTGAAGCTCCAAGGACACCCCGCGGCGGTGGAGAGGGGGAGAAAGGGGCCATCTGAAGGCTGCGCCCAGCGAAACAAAGCGGCGCCTCAAACCAGGAGCTCCTTCCCGGTTCGTGCAAAGGGTGCCCTAGGAGCCCTGGCGTGGAGTGAGGATGTCACATCCGTGCCGCCCCGTGTAGAGGCAGCGCGGCCGTGACGTCCTCATGACGGCGGCTGTCTGGAACGGCTGCCGTCATTTTTTATGTGCAGAGCGTGTATTAGGGTTAGGGAGGTGCAGAAGCACTGCACCTTCCTAACCCTAGTACACGCTCTGCGCGTACTTTAATGGCGGTCTATAACCCGCCTAAGATATGTGAAAAGCACCATAATACTAGTGGAAAACATCACAGCTTTGGAACAATTACTAAGGAAGGACAAAGCCAAAAGTGCAATGACAGGCTTAATGCTAAACATAAAGAAAACAAAAGTAATGACTGCAGAAGAAATACATAAATTCAACCTAGACAATGGGGAAATTGAAATAGTCTAGGTTCAAACTTTGAACAGAATGGTGACTAAAGTCGAGAAATCAATAGAAGATTAGGAATGGGAGGGGCAGCTATGAAATAACTAGACAAGATCCTAAAAGTAAAGCTATACAACTGAGCACTAAAGTTAGAATTATCCATGCCATTGTATTCTCCATCCCCTTGTATGGATGTCAGAGCTGGACAGTAAAGAAAGCAGAAAGAAAGAAAATCAACTCATTTGAGGTGTGGTGCTGAAGAAGAGTGCTTAGGATATCATGGATAGCTTAAAAGACAAATTAATTAGTTCTGGAACATATCAAGCCTGAAATCTCCATGGATCAAACTGAGGCTGGTGTACATTGTTAGGACAGATAAAAAGGTCAAGGTAGTCCCTTGACATGAATGTCTAGTCATAACCAACTGTAGGGGGGCAGTGCTCATCTCCTTTACTAAGCCAGTGTTGTCCAAAGACAATTCCACTGATCATGTGGCCAGCCTGACTGCGTTGAACGCTGTAAACTTCCTACCAAAGTGGTACCTTTTATCTACTTGCATTTGTAAGCTTTCTAACTGCTAAATTGGCAGAAGATGGGACTAGTGACAGGTAGTGGGTAGAAAAAGGAAAGGAAGACGACATGCCAAATGGATAGACTCAATGAGGGAGATCACAGGAAGAAATTTGTAGGATATAAGCAAAGCAGTGGAGGAAATGAAGGCCTAAAGATGTCTCATCCACTGGGTCACCATGAGTCGGGGTCAACTTCAGGGCAGTTAACAACAAAAACAAATGTCTACAGGATTATAGTGTGCCTTGACAATAAGAGAGTGGTCAGTAAAGATATTAGAATGGGAAAAGGAAACAAAGTTAAAATTGGAGATAAAGGTCCAGTGTTAATGTGGGGGTACACAGAAGTAGACGCTACAATGCCTCTTTTATGTCTTACATATTGTCTATGTAAAACACACTTCAATAATATGGTATCACAAAAGTTTTTAGATGCAAAAATTTACTGTAGGTATGTTCTGATGTGCATTCTGAACTACTTGACACAGGACTGACCAAATAACTAGAAACTAAGAAGTTAATTCTCAATTAGGTCTCTTGCCCCCCACCAAAATAATAATAATAATAATAATAATAATAATAATAACCATACCAGTTGAAATACAGCCAAATTCAGAAAGGTTGTCAGAAAGTTTTGAGGAGCGACATAACAATATCCAAGTGACAGTTCTCTGGCACTGTTGCATGTGATTGACAGCTTTCAAATGAATCCATTTCATTTCAAAGTAAAAACATTTTGAATTGACTTCTCACACAATGTTCTTTAATGTTTTTATCTGACCAATTTGCACATTTTCCCCAAAGCATTTATTTGTTTGCTTTCAACCATTGCTGGTAGAAAGCATTAAGAAAACAATAATTTCTATATATTTGTCATTCTATATAATACACAAAGGTTTGCTACAATTTTCAAGAAAGTACTAATCATCGTGAAAACATTTTAAAGTGTCATAATACATGAGGCAGATTATTTCACTTTGATCCAGTGTGTAGGTTGTAAAGAAACAGAAGCGCTTCAGGTCTGTATTAATTATGCTAAATAGAGTATTACTAGAACTAAAATAACAGCATAAAAGCAATTAAGGACTAAGAAAGAGCTTCAAGAAAACCTCTTTCATTTCACCAACATTAAAAAAATGCTGGAAATAAAATGGCAAATAATATTATGTTTTACCAAATGAACATTTTATGATAAACTCTTCCCTATTTGAACATTTCTATTGATAGAGAAATGCTAGAAATACATTCTGATTTTACGTAACAGTTTATGGGACTTTCCCCTCTCATATATCTTAAACACATATGTATGTACTGCTGAAATCCAAACAATCTATACATGCAAAGAACTGTATTCAAGACGCAATCTGGATAAAAATTGAAAAAGTGAACCCAATTAATGGTTACAGCCTTAAGCAGTTACTTAAATCAATGAGAATTTACACTGTTGTTCTTGCTGTTGTTATCATTTTCATTTTCATTTATATCTCACCTGTCCCCCAATAAATAGAAAGCAAGGTGAATAGTAACATTTTAAAAACAATAGAAATTAAATACAATACAAAAGCATTAATAAAAGTATAAACATAAGATTTAAAAATAATTAAACAATGTATAACATTAAAACATTAAACATTAAAAACTAAAAATATATTTAAAGACTATATACCAAGCATAAAATATCACTCTAAAAGCCCAAGCTTAGTCAGTTTGTAAAAGCCTGTTGGCACCAAAATGTGAACTACTAATCGAAAAAGAACAAGGATGTGGCTATCTTGACTTCTCTAAGGAGGGAGTTCCAAAGTCTGGGAGAGACCACTCTACCTTTTCCCCACCAAATAAGCCTGAGAAGGTGGTGGGGCAAAGAAAGGGCTTCTCCAAACTAATCTTTGAGATCTCATGGATTCATTAAAGGACATACAGTCCTTCACATAACGTGGGCTTTATATAGGTCTTTATTTATAGGTCCAAACCAGCACTTTATGTTGTGTCCCAAACAGTGGCATAGCAGGTCTTGGTGTCACCCAGTGTGAGGGTGGTGGTGCTTCCCACTGCAAGGGATGGGACATCTGTCCAGAAGGGGTGGGACTTCAGGCTGGAAGGAGTATCTCACCCCTCCTTTTTGCAGATGGGCCACCTGAAGGAGCTGGGCTGACTACAAGTGCCTCCATGCCCCTCCTTCCTGTGGCCCAGTTCTTCCTCAGGGGAAAACTGGGCTGCGGGAAGGAGGGGTGTGGAAGTGCGCACAGCTGGCCTAGCTCCTTCGTGCAACCCAGTTCTCCCCGGAGGAAGAACCAGGCTTCCATGCTCCTCTTTGCCACAGTCTGGTTCTTCCTCAGCTAAGAACCAGGCCATGGAAATGAGCAGAGTTAATCGTGTGCACCTCCACACCCCTCCTTGCCAGATTCAGCTCTCAAGAGAGAACTGGACTGTATCAGGGAGAGGTGTGGAGGCATGCACGCTGGCCCAGCTCCTTTTCACAGCCCGGTCCTCCCACAGAAAAATGGGAAGTGGCAAGTAGGGGGCGGGGGCATGTCCCTTCTAACTGGAAGCACTGGAGGTGGGGCGAGTGGTTTTTCTGGGTGTCACTCCCCTTTGGGGTGTCACCTGGTGTGCTACACACACACACCAGTAATGCTACTGCTCCTAAAACATACCAAACACCCATGTTGCTGCTGCAATAAGCAAGTTGTGTGATCTCTGTAGCCAGCCCCAGTTAACAACTTGGCTCCAGCTCTTTGGGCCAACTGATGTGTCTGACCACTTTTAAAAGGCAGTCTCCTGTAGAGTGAATTACAATAAGCCATGGCCAGATCTGACTTATCATGAAAGGGTTTAGTTGGATCACTAAGTTTAACTGAGCAAAAGTAATCTTGGTCCCTGCTGAAACCTGGGCCTTCATGCTCAGAACTAAATCCAGGAGTCCCCCCAAACCATGAAACTTTGTATATAGCCACATTTAACACAGGCTTAATCTCTGTTCCCAGATCTGTCTTTTGATTGACCAGGAGTACCTCTGTCTTGGCTGAATTAAGTTCCAGTTTGTTTGCTCTCAATCAGTTCACTGAAGATGTCAGGCACCACTTTAGGACAGGTACAGCTTTCCTTGAATTATTTGGGAGTAATCAACATGACACCTGACCACAAAAACTCCAGACAGAAATTCCACTTGGGCGGGGTACAGACCGCCGCCAGTAGGTCCGCGGGGGAGCCGGAGCCTTCACACGGCCCGACTCCCGCGCGGACCGAAAAAGAAGCTCCAAAATGGAGCTTCTTTTTAAGTCGCGTTTGCAACGTAGTGAGGCGCCAGGGGCGCACTCACTATGTCACAACTCCCGCGATGCGTACGGACGCTCAGCATCCGATACGTAAAGATGGCGGCGCCCGTATGAACAGGGCGCCGCCATCTTGTACGTATTCAATACGTACTAGGTTTAGGGGGGTGTGGAAGCACCGCCCCTTCCTAACCCTAGTACGTATTGAATACGTACTATTTGGCGGTCTGTAAACCGCCATAGAAACCCTAAAAGGAAACTCTGGGGGGAAAAACCCTCTCCAAGTGATTTCATATAGATGTTAAATGGCATAGAAGACAAGACTGACTCCTGGTCTACAGGCCAATGGCCAAGAAGTCAAGTAGGAATCCCCCAGCATCACCCTCTGAGTGTGCCCCTCCAGGAAGGAACAGAGCCACTGTAGAACAGTAACTTCATTCCCAATCCCAGAGAAATGAATGAGAAAGTTACCATGGCTGAGGGTATCAAAAGCCACTGAGAGGTCCAATAGAACCAATAGGAATGCACTTCTTCTGTCCAGTTCCCTGCACTGTCTCTGTCCCATAACCAGATCTGAAACCAAATTGAAAAAGATCTAGACAATTTGTCTCTTCCAGGAAATCTTGGAGCTAGGAGGCCACCACATGCCCAAAAATATAAGGTTGGAGACTCACCTACAATTATCTATAGGATCCAGGCAAGGTTCCCCGCCCCATGTCTTACTACAGCCTTCTTCATGTGTGTTAGGACCTGCCTTGTTGTATAGAGGCATTAATTGCTTCCTTTATTCATTCAGCTAATCCTCCCCTGTCCAGATTAATTATCCAGGAAGTACAAGTACATATATAGTAGCTTTCACTTCCATGAAGATCCTGTTATCATACTCAGACTGCACAAATAAGTACTCATCAACATTGGACAAGCAAGGGCAAAGGTCAGAGTGAATCCAATCAATTTTACCTGTGAAGTGATAGTTCTTTACATCCAAGAGACTGTGTTTAAAATAGGAGTGCAGGAACTAAAGACTTTCAGATCATTTGTGGAGAGAAAGTAGCATACTAGTCGAACAGAAGCTCATTTAAAAAATAATATTCATTCAGCTTTGTATTTTAAAGGTTCAATTTCTGGCATCACTGACGGCCAAGGTGTCCTAAAAGACCTTTCCCTGAAAGTAAGAAGAGTCATGGCTAGCCAAATTACATGTCGCTTTACTAAGTTGACAAATAGGACTAAATCCAACTATTAGTCCTAACTAAAATAGACCACTAGAGTCAATAGAAACTTGATAATCAATACTTAGGTAAATTCGATTAATTCAACAGCCCTACTCTATCTGAAACTAAAAAAGGATTTCAGGCATAATCTGAAATGTTAAAAGGTATTTTCTCATGCCCCCATGCCTACTTACAGAATTCACAATTTAATTAATGTATAGCAAGGGCAGTTATTCTTCATATAAAAGGAAAGGCAACACTTTATGGCATTTAGAGGTGATATTATCAATTTCTTTCACTTCATTTGAAAGACATACCACCAACTATTGCATGCTTCATAGGGGAATGCAATTTCACAGCATGCTACATCCATAATTAACCAGATAACTTATTACAAAAGGAAATGTCTGTAAATTGCACCCATTAATTATTTTGTGTGTGTTTGTGTGTATTAAATTGTGGTCTCCCACTTGTAGAAAGCCTC
>NC_056526.1:155263221-155308938 GCF_019175285.1 Sceloporus undulatus
TTCTGCTGCCTACAGGTGTAGGAGTTTACATAGAGAAAGTGGAAGTAAAGTCCGAACTAGACTCATTGAATCAGTTGTTGAATGGTGAGCTAAGACACAGGTAAATCTTAAAGGTCTATTCTGCTGCCTACAGGTGTAGGAGTTTACATAGAGAAAGTGGAAGTAAAGTCCCAACTAGACTCATTGAATCAGTTGTTGAATGGTGAGCTAAGACACAGGTAAATCTTAAAGGTCTATTCTAATCAGCCCAAATGACAGGATTTAGGCCATAGTTTCTATTAAGTTCAAGAGAGCTATGATCTCTCATTAAACATATTTTCCTATGTAGACATTTCTTCTCTGTTGCCTTTTAAAAGTTATCTCAATTTGCCAAAAATGTTACATAATAATGCAGTATTCCTGCATAGATACTGGGTACTGGGTAGATAATGTATTCTGGCTATGATGCACATACTGCTTCATGCATGCTAAACAGTAACAAAATATAAAGCAATCTCCCTCATCTACAGCTCTACATTTGCAATGCCAAGGTATCAAGAACACAGGCCTAATTGGTAGGTGTGTAGTAAGAATTATTGAGAAAATATGTGTCAAAGACTCTGACTAGTTTGGAGAAAACAAAGGAAAAGAAAGGACCTGGGGAAATATCTGGCCTCCAGTTTGTACTGTCCTCATCCCTGATATAAAGAATGTCCATAAAACTTGAAACTTTGGCCCGGTACAGACAGGCCCTGAATGATGTCCTCGTCATGTGCTAGGGTTGCCTTGGGGCAGAGTACCCACATACCCTGCAACCCTAGCACGTGACTAGGGCGTTTTCGCTGTGCGGTGCCATATAGATGGTATGCGCAGCGATGATGTTGCTGTTGCGCTGTGTCCAAATAGAACAGTGCAGCAGTGCTTTGTTCATGCCGCCACAAGCTGCTTGTGGTGGCGCAAAAAGGAGCTGCTTTTTAGTGCTCTTTTTTGCTGCATAGCAGTGCCACACAATTTGGTTGCTGCGGCGCTGCTGCAGCTGCCCCAGCCCGCTGTTTCAGGCCTGTCTGTACCAGACCATTATTATAAAAATAACTGTCCAAACTAAAGTTGTCAGGGATGTTTCAAAAGCAGGTACAGTCTCAACATTGTCACAAGTTACTCTTCTTATTTATAAGACTTCTTCAAGCAAATAAAAAGACTTTTATTCATAGCTTGAAAGGAATATCTTAAATAGAGATAAACTGATGATGAAAATGGGTCCTTTTTAGATGAAATCTCACATGCCTATGTGTTGCATTACATGGCTCATTGTCACAGAGACCTGGATATAATTTATTATATTTTTTTCTTAACTTGTTAAAAGCAGTTTAGCAGAAGGGGAGGGGAAAAAAGTATCCTCCTGATGTGCCTTTCACTGTTCAGCTCATTAATGATGCCTTGTGTAGCGATATAATTAACAGTAGTGGTGATATATAGCAAACTGTTGGTTTCCAGTGGTAAAAACAGAAGGCTAATGCCAGATTGCTTGTTAAAGGTATACCCGGTTGCAAAGTACACCAGATGAGACAATCCCCCAGTAACGACATAATGAGGTAAAGACATCTGTATGACTTTTTTTTAGAACTTTGAATGTGAAGATTTAAAGTCTCTGGCTATGGTGCAGATGGAATTATTGTTATCCCTACAGATGCTGTCACTGGAAACAGATCTGTTCTGCAGTCAGACTGTGCTTCTATGAGCTCAGACCATATTTTTTTTCTTAACAGAGTTCACACATGCTGTATTTCTCATGTTACTTAGTGCTGCACTTCTCAGAGCTGAGGTTTCTTTTAAATAGAAGTTTATTTTCATCATTCAATATCTCGGAAAAGTATGCCAAATTTATATTAGAGTGAGAAATAAAAATGAAGCAGTGAAGGAGCTAAGCTACATAAAATCATAGCTCTTTTATCTATATGCTAATGACACCTCCCTCCCATTGTGTGTACAGTAATTTACTATTATACTATCATTATGATGCAATAGAACAGATTTTTAAAATTAAGTACTGTGTACCCTTCCTTTACGCGGGGGATCCGTTCCACAACCCACCCACCCCGTGTAAGGGAAATACTGCCTATGGTGGAGCCCCATTAAAAACAATAAGGCTTGTGCCCACAGTGTGGCATGGCGTAGCACGCACACCATGGACTAGCACATCATTGCCTCTTATGGTATGCGGCTTTCCTCCGTCTTTATACTTTAGTCAGTAAGTGAATTTGCCATTGTCAATTATAATAACATTTCCCAATTACATTATTTCATACAGTTTTCATCTTAAATTCTCTCATGTACCAAATATCAATAATAATCTCTTGTCCAAATTAATATTTATCAAATAAAATCAATTATCACACTTAGAACAATATATATATATATATATATATATATATATATATATATTTGAAAATTTATTAACCTTTCTCCCTGTATCCCTCAAACCATTAAGATATCTTCTTTAGTCAAAATCATAATCGAGTCTAAATTATCCGTTTTATTCCTTCCCTATTATGTTGTAAGTAATCAAATTAACTTAATCTTTCCCATTATTCTTTAGTACCACACTCTTCAGAATTAACCCTTATTTCAATTGGATGCAATAATAAGTCTGTCTCTTAACATTCCCTTTATCGCTTCTCAATATATCACTTTGCTCTAATATTATTCAAATTACCGCCTTTTCCAGTGATATAAATTTACCCAGTACCCAGCACCACTTGAGCCTCTCAGAGAGGTGCCTTGATGCCCACAGGGGCGGATGGAATGAGCTGTTGTTAACAGGAATGGAAATACCCATCAATAGTATAAATGTTATAATGAAAATATTCCTCTTACTTTAGTTTTTCTTCTTTGACTTCCTCTTGTTTCCATAAAGTTCTTTACCACAAGGTTTTTATATTAGTTTGTTTATTCCACTAATATATTTTCTTTTCCTTTTATTTCCAAAGAACCTTATGGTTTCTTTACTTAAATCTTCTTTAATTGAAATGGGTAAATTAAATTTCCTCTAATGTTCTTTAATTATTTTGAACTTAAAGTTCTTTCCATTCCTCTATCTATCCCAACTTTTATTCTTACATTTATTCTGTTTTCCTAATTCTTATCATTCACTTCATTTCTTTTTCCTTTGTAGCCTCTACATTTTCTCTCCTGTGTAGTTTTCATTCCTTTCTTCCACATATACTTAATCCTTCACTTTGCCCTTCTTTCCTGTTATATGTTCCATGCACCTTTTCTCTACTATCTCCACATCCTTTACTTTCTTTTATTGTCTCTTCCCTTTCTCCTTCTTTATAGTCACTACGTAGCATTTTCTGCTTGCCTGGAAATTAAGGAGCATCCTCATGACACTGATTCACAAAATCCTCCCAAGCAATTTGTACATAGGGCCCCAGAGCTATCTTCCCAGTTGACTGTTCAAAAAAGGACTGGACCCTGAATTCCTCCACATCCTTACACCCCCCCCCCCCACACACACAAAGTGACCCAGGAAGCTATCTTGGCCAATGGAGTAGGAAGCCATTAACAGATCCAGTAGAACAACAGGGACACATTGCCTCTGTCCTTTTCTCAAGGTAGGCCATCCAACAAGATAACCAAAGCTATCTCTGCTTCATAACCTTCCCTGAAACTAGACTGAGTTGGTGATAATCCACCTTGAATTCTATTTTGGGAGAAACACAGGATATAAATCCAATAAATAAATTTCAGAGCTCCCTGTAGCTGAGACACTAACACATGCTCAAGTTCCTTTCCTAAGAAAGGGATACTGGGTATTAGTTGCAAATAAGCCAGTGGGATTCAGGGTGACTTCCCTCACATAGATATTCTCATCTCTGAGAGCATATGATGGAAGACCTCTACACCAAAGAAGCATTCACTCTTACCCAGTTGCTACGTTTTATGAACCATGATGAGCATACAAGCTGCAGCTGCCACCTCTCCAGAGGCTACTTGGAGAAGAACTGTGGCTGACATGAAGGTCCTGAGCCATTCTCAGCAGGGATGCCTTTGTATAGACACTGAAGTTCCCAAGAGAAGTCAACGAGATTCCAGAGTTACCTCCAAGACCAGCTCTACCAGCTCAAGAAAGGAGACTTTTGTGCAATATGGTGGGAGGTATATTAACAGTCAGTATTCTGTTTTGGACACTATGCCTTCAAATACTTTCCCTGGCTTTGCATTCTGCTGGATAGGGCTCCTGATGAAGGAGATGGAGTTATGGTAAACTAATTTCCCATCTTTCCTAGCCAAGTCTGGAGGCCTTGGCAAGCCACAAATGCTATTATTGCACTTCCTGACTTAGTAACATTAGATTCAACAAAGATGACATGTTACTAAGGCTGTCTGAATTGGGAAACAATCTGAGGGCAAACAACACCTCTTAAAGTAAATAAGGTTTGGCTACCAGTCCTGGAGAACACCAAAACCAGGACTCAGCAAATTCAAATGAAAAACCACTCAGGGTCAGGGGCTTTCCAGCAGACAATGATCACCAATTAGCATAAACTAATTCTCTTTTGCATATCTTCCTATCCTGAGGAGGCCATCAACAACAGACCAATACACAGATTAACCTGGGAATCACTCCTCCTTACCCAGGAACACACAGTGTGTGTGTGTGTGTGTGTGTGTGTGTGTGTGTGTGTATATATATATATATATATATATATATATACCCACTCTCTTCCAGGCCAGCATTTTCTGAAGATGCCAGCCACAGATGCTGGCAAAATGTCAGGAATAAACTCTTCTAGAACATGGCCACATAGCCCGAAAAACCCACAAAAAACTATGGATGCCAGCCATGAAAGCCTTCACCTTCACAAACAACACCTCTCTTCTACAGCAGCACACATGACTGCTCTGACATACACATTACCATTCTGTGTGTGTGTGTGTATTCATGTATGTGCCTGAACTGCTCCTTGTTTCTCTTCCCTTCATTTTTCTTTTACAAATATATATCTTCTGCTAGCAGACAATAACACCAGCTCTAATAAGCAAACTTCAGAAACAGTTCAGTTAGGCAGATACAAAATAAAAACACAATCTCTCAGTTTCCCTGTTTTTCCTTGATTTGACTCTCCCAAAAGAATAGGGTTTTGGATTATTCTTTATATCAGTCAACCTGTTGGAGGTGAACTGCTTCATAGGAGCTCAGCCACTACAAGCTGTTATAATATGTACTAGTAGGGTAGAGGGTTTTAGCTAGTGGGGGATATATTTTGCCAATAGGTAATTCTCTTTGGCTCAGGAGTCATTCGAGTGAAACAGAGGATAATTAAAGGACAGGAATGCATTCCCTTCACCTGGCCAAATAATCTTGTGGGAGTCCCTCATCTTCTGAGGATGCTGATAGTCTTTGTGCTCCAGAATACTGCATTCACACACACATACACACACTCTGCACCATACTAAAAGGCAGGATGTCTTATCAAAAAGCAATTTCCCAAAATATGGTAAGTATGCAAGAAAATTGCATAAAATATGAACTACAAAGCAATGTTTGAATATTAATACATTCCCTTTCCAGACACAGATGATGAGAAGGTTATATCACAAGCCCATTTAGTGGGGCTTCGGGTTGTCAACTCTTTCTAATCTACATAGAGAGGAAAACATATGCTACTCTTTAATACGAGCAACGAATTAATTAACAGTTATAGTGGTAATGAAGAAGAGAGCTGAGACATAGACAAATTGAGTCTGATTGGGCCTGCACAGGCTCTTCAAGTGATTAATTGCAAGAACAGAGCATTAGCCCAAAAAAAAAAAAAAAAAAATCCTCTGGAAGCAAAGTTTCTAATTCTTTGCTGCAGAGAAGACCTTTAAAAAAGGATTTGTGAAACTATGAATAGGGCCTCATTAAGAGGTTAAGAAGTGGATGCCTTTAACACTTTTTGCCTTAGATATTTTATTTGAGCAGGACAGGAACATTCTCTAAGAGTCATATTCCATTTCATTCCAGAAGGGTCAAGTGTACAGTGAAAGTGGAACACCTTAGCTCTGTCCTCAGCTCCGTGCTGCACATATAATGATGCACTATTAGACAATTTGCATGGAAATTTTTTTCATGAGAATTATTTTTCTTGATGCTTCCATTTGTTCAGTCCATTCCCTCAACAGGATTCTCCTAAAATATGCAGAAGCAGGCAGTGACATAGGTGTGGGGTTGGAGGTGGGGGGGGGATAAAATTAAAATGTGTCTGCTTTTGTAACACAAAGATTTGTCCATTTTTAATTTGTTTTTCTGGCATTTTTAAAACATTAACAAGAAAAGCAGACAACCAAATGAGAAATTCCTGCTAGTCTCAATCAATATTACATCGTATGATAATACAACAGTACAAATAGTACAAACTAAACATTGTCAGATGGGTCAGTTCAGACATAATGGGCAACCGTGGTTTCTTGTATTCACAATTTGGCACAAGCCTTGGGTTCACATGCTCCCTTCCTATATTTTTACCTGGCTGTGAGAAGATCAGAAACTTTTTCTTTTGGAGAGAAATGGTTTCAGAAGAAATCCAGAATTGAAGCCACAGCTTGAACTGTCTACTTCTGTGAAACCTTTGAAAAAAGCATAGTTCTCTGAATTCAGACATAATGTGGAACTATAATTTCAAAATGTGAGTGACAGCATCCAATCAACCCTTTGCAAAGGGGAAGGGGCATGTATCAGTTCAATCATGGACACAGAAGGAAACTATGGCTTTTTGTTAGTACAAAAGTAGCTGAAACCAAAGATAGAAACCACTTCGTTCTATTTTTTCATGTATGGTACTTAATTTTTCTCTCTGCTGAAGACAAGAGACCTTTAAAATTCAGACATGACAAGCCATGTAATAGATACAGAAATGCATGGAAATTATCACAAAATCTGTTCATAAACACCCTACTATAGGCCATACTACGAATGCAGCACATTAGAACCTCCATCAGATGTGCAGACAGTTACCAGGAGCATTATGTAGCCATGATCAAGCACGTGAAATAAATTTCTATTAAATTTTGGGCAATTTTTTTTCTTTATTTCAAATTGCACTGAGCTTTCTTTAGTTTAACCCAAATGAAACCATTTGTTGACATAACTCCCATGCCATGTGACAGAAAGAGAAATTTCACATGGAGTAAAATTATTCAGGTTAATTGAAGGATCAAATTTCTAACATAAGGGGTGACAACTCTGGTTCTCCAGATGCTGTTGGACTGCAGTTCCCATCAGGCCTAAACAAATTAGCCATTGGGGAGGGATGGGGAAAGAGTCAGCTTTTCAAAATAAAGCTTCTAAAAGACTCTGGTCTCTCAAATAAATAATGCTCGTGTACTAATTTGAGATGGACATTTCTCTAAATCAGGGATGAGAAATATATGGCTCTCTGAATATTGTTGGACTACAATTCTTTTCAACCCTAGCCAGAATTAAGCTCAAAAAGTTGAAATTTTCATGTGCTGAAGAGTAGTTTTGTGTTTCTCACACAGGGTTATTTTAGTTAATGTTTTGGCCACTAAATAATGGTAATGTAGTCTAATCCAACAAGTTAAGATGTGATGATTCATTTTAAAAAGGTACAAAATTGTAACATAATGTAGGTTAGGTTAGTATTACCTCTAGCAAAGGAATCAGAATGTTTTTAATTTTTAAAAAAACTAAAAATAATGTAAGGAACAATTTCAGACCATCCATCATACCAAGACCTTTGAAATTGCTTCTGCACTTTAATTCTACCTCAGTTGCATGTAGAAATTAGAAATCCACTGCTAGACCTCTCAGTTATTCTTCCCACAGTCCCAGAGGTGTACCAATGAAACTAGTTTTTAAAGCTTATTAAACATATTAAAGGAAATATGTCCCAGACACACATCCCAATTAAGCGCTACATTTCATATTCATTTACACATATGCATCCCAAATGAGCTCTGCATGATTTTATAGTTGGAAAAGGAGAGGTTTTTGGAGCACATTTTGCTGATAAACACAGGATAGCCAGATTGTTAGCTTTAAATATTCTAATCTTAAAATTCTTTCTGGAGCTAGGGATGAAAGCAGACAATGGCCCTATACAGACAGGCTAAAATAAAGCTGCTTCAGGTCACTTTGGAGGTATGGTGTTTCAATTATGCATGCATCCTAAGAGTCTGGAAGCTGCACCAAAGCTGCACTCCAGTCCTTAGGACTGGAGCGTGGCTTTGGTGTGACTTCTGGACTCTTAGGATGCATGTATCATTTAAACAGCATACCTCCAAAGTGACTCAAAGCAGCTTTATTTTGGCCTGTCTATATCAGGCCAATGACTTTTTAAAAGGGGCAAGTATTATCAGATCCCTCTGTATGAACAAGTAAGCTATTCTGGAGTTTTTATTTCTTTGCAATCTTCCCAAGAGTGAAAGTTCACCCACTATATCCTTCTGACCACCTTACGAGAATCTATGACTTGTCCAAGCTTTATGGCCAAGTAGGTGATTGAACCTGATTGTCTCCACTCTATGTCCACAGTTTACTTTCATTGTAGTTAATGGGAAATTGCTCCGGTTCTCTGATAGATCTCAATCAGCCGTACAGTTCTGGATCAAGATTAAAACAACCCAGTGTGCATGCAGTGTGTGTGTATATACAGAACCTATTCTGACTTGGAGAGGAATCCAGAAAGCATGATTTGCACGTAGGTAGGCCCAATGTCATCAGGTCTTCCCTGAAGAAACTGAGCCCTCCCAGAAGGCATCTGATTCCATCCTGGCCTCTGAGGGAGAGGAAAGGTAGGCCCAACATCATCGGGCCTTCCCTAAAGAAACTGAGCCCTCCCAGAAGGCATCTGACTCTATCCGTCTATCCACCATCTTGAGGGAGAAGAAGGCAAGCCAGCTCCAACAAGCCTCCGAGAGAGAGCAGATCTTCTGGACTTTTCCTCTTCCCTACTGCCGTTCCCTTTTCCTTTTGTGTCTTGTCTTTTTTAGATTGTAAGCCTGAGGGCAGGGAAATGTCTAATTTACAATCTGTAAGCCACTCTGATAGCCTTGCCTGAAGAGTGGGGTATAAATAAATATTCTTCTTCTTCTTCTTCTTATTATTATTATTATTATTCAATGAATGCAAGAAACACATTGATAAAAGGTAAGAAACCATGTCTGTTGGAGAAACTAAGCTATAGTAAAAAACATCTGAAGGGTATATGTAGGGGAAGGCTTGCTTAGGCTGCAGTCTCCACATGCTTGAGATTCATCCTACTGAACTCAATATGACATAGTTTGAGTAGACATGTTTAGGATTGTTGTGTCAGAGTGTAAAAGACCTCAAACATGTTATCACTCGACTGCAACCAAATACTGCTGATTACAACCAGAAGGACATTCTAGTATTCTCATTCACATGAGATATGGCAAGTATGAATCCAAAGAAATGCTATCTCCATTATTGTTAAGGCATTGGTGCCTAATAAAATTTCAAGTTAGTCAGTATTGCTTTGTTTAACACCATCCTTTTCTCCTTGCTGATGATTTGCCTCCTTGTGATGTCTCAAATCTTGTCAGACCAAGGCCTAGTAGAAAAAGGTGGTTAGGACTTTCAGCTGTGAGACAGAAAAGATCACACAAAGAGCTGAAAGATGATGGTGGTGATGAGAATAATGATGCAGCCAAATGCACATCTACTCAAAAGTTAGTCTTTTTGCCTTCATTGGGTTTTATTTCCCAGTGGTTAAACTGAACATGGTGTTGGGGGGGGTCATCTGTTGTTGGTGACCCAGAAGTGACATCATGCCACTTTTGTTTCCTATTTAGGCAGAATTTTTATGAGTACTGCACTGTTTTATGCATTGTGAGGGTCAAGCAACCCACCACATTTACAAGTGATTTACAGGGCATTTGGGGTGCCAGTTTGTAAGACTGCCTCCTTACTCTCATTTATGTTTTGGGTAAAGAATTAAGTGTGCACTTATCAGCTTTCACATTGTTCTCATTTATGTTGAGGGGGAAGAATTAAGTGTGCACTTATCAAGTTTCACATTGTGGTAAATAGAATTCCAAAACATAAGTGCTGAATCAATAAAATCTGGTGGATCTGACATCAATGGCCCAACCACTGGTCCACTGGTAAATCCAACCAGCTTTGAGTCTGACCATTTAAAGAGCTACCAAAGGTGCTAAACCCTGTCACTTAATAGATTCATCACTGTGAATAGCCCCTTTAATTTTTAAGAATGGAAAAATCTTGTTCTTGAAAAATCAGCAGCAGAAGTCTGGATTGCAGATGGGCTGCCCAGGTGGATATGGGCTGCCTACAGCCTGGGCATAGGTAAGTATGATAATACCCATTTTCATCTTTTATATCTAGCATCTCTCATGGCAGGATTTAAGGGTATGATAATCTCCACAGTCAAATCACCTACAAGAGATGGGCACCTAGCTTCTGTTTAAAAACCTCCAATGGAGATTCCACCACTCTCCGAGGCACCATCAAACAGGTCTTACCAAAAGAAAGTTCTGACTAATGTTTAGATGGAGTCACCTTTCCTAAATCTTAATCTATTGCACTGTGTCCTGTTCTCTGGAAAACAGAGGATGTGTGTGTGTGTGTGGGGGGGGGAGCTTGCTCTTTCTTCAAGATGACATCCTTTCAAATATTTAAATATTGCAATCCTGTCAGTTCTTAAGGCCAGCCTGGGGGTGGAGTCAGGCTGTCACATTCAGATGACACATGCCCTGACTCTGCTCTGCAGGGTGCTATGATGCCATGTGCTGCTCTACACAGTGCACAATGTCATAGCGCTCCTCCAGCACTGCATCCCTATGATGCAAAACCAAAGCAGTGCCGTATATCTGCAGTGCCATGGCAATGATGCCCTTTCCAGGGTGCAAAAAGGAGTCAATTTTTGTAGCTTCTTTTCACACTTTGGAAAGGCCAGATCAGGGCTGCACCATGCGGTTGCCATGGCCCCAATCTGGTTGAAGAAGGGGTGGTTCCATGCCACCTCTTCAGTGCTGTCTGAACAGCTCCTAAGCCACTCCTCATAGGGCATGGTTTCGAGACTTTTCAGCATTTTAGTTACCCTCCATTGGAGGGTAATTATACATGTTAATTATTCTACTCAACACTTTTGTTGACTGACTCAGCTGAGTGTATCTGAACATACAACCAAACATGCATGCACATGCATTAGCAATGTTCAATGCACATTACTGCATATCCACACTGAACACAATATGTACTGAACATCAATGCAAAATGCTCATCCATGAACAATTCCTGCGAGCTTAACTGAATGTGGATATTCTTTATCAGACAAATATGTCTAACGGCTTCTTAGCGGAACTTATGCATGTGGATTCCAGCCCATGGCTACCTACATACCTCCTCCTTACCTCCTTTTTTCTTTCTAGATACAGGAGAAATGACGTTGAACCAAATTAAAGCATAAAAATTTAGCTACAAATTCGATGCCAATGTCTCCATTTAAAATCATGCCACAACTATTACCCTATGGAGTGACTTTGACCAACCTGCTAGTTTTCACAGTTTTAGAAAAGGCTGTAATTTGATCAAGTGGAATATATTTGATATGCAGGATAGCATATATTATATGCCTGAGACATCGGAATCCTAGCTTAATTTCTAAACCAAAGAGATTGAACATCCCTGAATAAGCAATGATAGCCGCAAGGGTGCATATTTAAGAGGATGGTACTACTGAAAGGAAAAATCATCTCACTGTGGGGTATCTTAGAGCCCTTCCCAGCTTTTACATACATTTACTCTTGCTGGCAGGTGGTGCAATTGCAGTTCAAAACTGAACTGGTACTTTCCTTGAAGTTTTGTGAAATCTTTAAAACAAACAGTGGATTGTATTTCTGAAAAGGGAAATGGACAAATGTTTAAATGTAAAAACTGCATTCGTTTTCCATTACCCTGATCATTTCTTTTCATTCCTCTGCATATCTGTTTGAACAGCAAAGGACAGTGCCAGATATTCTTAATCATGCTGAATAAATCCAAACTACCTGAATGAAACTGTTGACTTCAAAAGCATAGAATCACAGAATATGAGATTATTGTACATGAGTCAGATAAGAGAATCTAGCCCTTTACATTAGCCAGCCATTTTCTTTTGATGATGCAGTTCTAAAGTTCCTCAGGAAAAGAACCTGCCTGAAAAATGGCCTGTTAAAATGTAATGAAATGCCAGGTAAAATGTCTATCTTTTTTTCATTATTATTATAAAATGTATTCAAAATATATCATACAAAAAGGTAAAATGTCTATCAAATGTGTGTGTGTGTTTTACATCGAATGACAGAAAAGAAACAAAAAGATTCTCTAAGGGTGCCATCCTATAACTATGTATCAGAAAGTATATCCTGTTGTGTTTTATAGATTATGCATGTGACTGGAAATAGAACTGTAGCCTTAGTTTGTCATGTCTTTTGTGTTAAATGGATTGAAGCAAATGGCTATCTACTTAATATACACTTAACTTCAGAGCAGCTTCAGCCATTCACAGATCTGGAGGGAAACAGAAAGTATAACTGACTTGCAATTCCCATTTTCCCATTTCTATGTCAACAACAATGAATGGTTATGGTGCTCCATGCCAGAAATATTTGTGAGTTCTCTCCCCTCTCACACACAAAGACCAAAAGAAAGAACAAAGAAACACTCCTCCCCATGCATTCACCATGTGAGTTATGTATATACCCCTATTTTTGTCAATACAAAGAAACAGGAAACATGAAACATTTCCACTTCCTGTTCTCTGTTGTTATTGTTGTAATGAAAGCTTTTCTAAGGCGGGGTACAGACCGCTCAAAAAAGGGCGGTCTGCCAGCGCCTTGTTTTGCCACACAAGGAAGCCACAGTGGACAAACAGCGCGGCTTCCTCTTGCATCAAAAAGAAGCCACAAAAGGCAGGTTCTTTCTGTGGCACCATTGTGACGCTGCAGTGTGCCAATGGCACACTCGCAATGTCACAAGGGGGCGCGATGTGCAGACATTAAGCATCCGTCGTGTCAAAATGGCGGCACCCGTGTGTACAGGGCGCTGCCATTTGGACGCCCTCAACACGTGCTAGGGATGAGGCATGTATGGGCTGTGCACCCTCAGCCAACCCCTAGCACGTGATGAGGATGTACTATAAACCCATCTGTCCAGGGCCAAAGTAACACTTAGTGCCTTCACCTTTAACACAACCACTTTTGTGGTTGATATCTGTGAGCCAACATCTTGCTGCTTAAATTATCAGCTGCTGCCATTAAATGCAAAAAAGGCTATAGGTGGACAAATGAATCATATGAATTAACTTGAGCATTGGGCAAGTTATGAGCTTCTATATTTTAAAAGCAATAATTCAGGTATTCCAAGACTACAGCTGTGAGTCTATGCTAGGGATAAGCTGGATAAATTATTTTCTGTCATTATAACTAGAAACTGTCCAGTGGGTAGCTCTGTAAATTGTTCTGAAAGACAGTAGTATTAGAGATATAGATTTGAGGTTTGTCTGTGTGGAAATGGAAATGACAATGAAGAACTTATGGACAGAAGCTGAAAGTGATGAGCAGCTGTTTAGCAAGTAATCACTTGGGGGGTGGGGATTGTTTTGATTTTTCATAGACTGTACTAGTTGATTTCCTGATATATAGTTTTTGTCCCTGTTCCAGGAATCAATTTCTTGCATTAGATTAGTGATAAAAATTTATCATGTGCTATGCCTTAGATAATTTAGGATAGGGAATAAAATAATTTAGTATAGGGAATATGGGATTCATGAGGTCATCCAGATGGGGCTGAACTGCAACTCCTAGCCAGCATAGTTGTTTTTGAGAAATTCTAATAATGTTAGAAGCAGCATTATGTTTCTTGTGTGTCATGTATTTAGTGCAAATACAGACCTTGTGACATGTAAGCAAGGTTAATGTGTGTTAGCATACTGAAGTAATGTGATGGGGTAGGTGTGGGGTATTTATTGAAAGGGATTGTTGATCATATTCCTTTCTGCTGAAATAACAGATAAATGGGAGGTATGCCTAGCTTGATACTGCTGTAAGATCATTTCCCTGGGAAAGCTTACAGGAGAAAGAAAGAGGAGAGTGATATGGGAAACAAGAACAAGGTTGTTTTGCTTTTGTAACAAATGAGAAAATAGCCCACCATAGTTTGAAATTGTGTGTGGCTTAATTAATTAATTAATAATAATAATAATAATAATAAATATTTATTTATATCCCACCTCTTCCTCTTTGAGGATCGAGGCGGGTAACAGCAAAATGAATACAATATACAGCAATAAAAAAACAACAAGACCCACAAGATCCCAACCCAACCCTCCTTCCCAACTATAAAATTAAACAGTAAAATATGTTTAAAAATTAAGCCTTACTGCTTGCTGTTTAGCTCTGACAATGAACATCTTTGGTCTGGACCTATAGTTACTGCATAAAGGTTTTCTGAGTTCACTACTGAAGCTTGGGATTTCTGAACTAAGTAGCTCACTGAGGACTTCCTCGGTGTTCCTTAACAAGGAACAGTCCAACAACATATGGAGATCCTCAAAAGCTTCACCCATGGTGGTTGATGTTGCTATCATTGTTATTTAAGCTTTGAAAGTAGCATGCAGACGAGATACTTGTCTGCTATACAGCTATCCCTGTAGCTGTCAATCTACCTAGTGGGTCAGAAGATGATTTTTCCAACCTATTTTATCGTGTAGGAATTGATCATATTCCCTCTAAACACACTCACAACAATATCTTCAGAATAAACTGAGTAGAATGGGACCCTCTAGGTATTTTACTGCATCTTCTGTAATCACTTACATTTGACTGGTGGAAGTTGTGTGCCAAAAAACATGCAGGGACAAAATCACACTTCTTTGCTCTAGAGAATTTCTTATGAAACAGGCAATGAGGAGGAATTAAACTGAATGGGATCAATGAGTTACTGCATTCTAACCCAGGAAAATTTAAGGACATCAACTAAACTTGCCAAATTACTGGAGATGACTTGTTAAACTTTACACTCTTATACATTGGTTATTTATTACTCTATACCCCCAAATCAAACAGAACTCTCTTAGAATGGCACATTTTCAATTAATATATGTAGATGTTTTGCAACTATTCACTTAGTGGTTAAGATTCCAATTCTGGCAACCACAAGGTTGGTAGGTTGGCAGTTTGAGACCCAGGTGCAATGTGATGGAGTGATCTCCCATCGCTAATCCCAGCTTCTGCCAATCCAGCAGTTCAAAAGCATGTAAAAGTACAAGTAGATAAATAGGTACCACTTCGGTGGGATGATAACAGCATTCCATTTAGTCATGCTGGCCACATAACCATGGGGGCATCTTTAACAAAGCTGGCTCCTTCAGCTTAGTAACAGAGATAAGCACCATCCCCTACAGGTGAACATGACAAGACAAAGGGGAAACCTTTAACTTTAACTATTCCCAGTAACTACTGATTGTCTCTCAATTCTTAGTTGAGGAAGGATGAAGTGTGTTGCACACCTGGCTGTGGCTTTATCATAACACGTAATGCTTAAATTTTAATAAAAAACACAATCTATACCTGACCAAGTCTCAAAACATACTTTAATAAACACATTGCTGAGATGTCTTGAAGAGAGTTTCAGAATGTGTGGCACTTGACCAATGCCTGAAGGTTACCTATGTAGTAGAATACAACATATTCACTTTATCCACTGGAGGAAGAGTACTTCTTAGCAAGATTTATATTTATAGAAAAGGGTTCTTTGGAGGGCTTCAGGAAAACATCTGGACCTAATTAGACAGCTGGGAGTGGCGTTCCAGAACTAGTTCAACTAAAATGCTGGCTGAGTTAACCATGGAGATTCCAGTGGGAAAGTAACTGAATCCGCTACTAGTGGTGTATTCATGATCAGAAAACAAACTCTAAATAAAAAAAGACCTAGCAAAACCTCTGTATGTTATTACCATGAAAGAATGGGAGCCTAGAGAACTTATTCAAGAAATCCTTGAAGCTTCTTTCCCACTTTACCATGATAGAATGTGCAAATGTTTGCAGACTCCAGGGACAAGTATTTTTTCTGGTACTTCTAGACAATACCTGAAAAAATGGACTTCATCTTCCTGGTGTTATTTTTGAGCAAAATGTTTGTGAACCAGCTAACAAGCAGGACGCACATAAATTATTTTTTTGTCCTGTAAATAGAAGTGAAGACTAGGGAAAATCTGTTAAGTGTATATAAAATGATATCTCATTTAATAGCCACATGCTTTAAGAACATCATGTCCATTATTGTTAATAAACACTTCATAATTTTAATATACCTGATGATAATTTGGGACCTGATGCCCCTTTGCACTACACAATTATAGCACTATCATTCAGCATTAATTACCATGGCAACATCCCATTGAATCCTAGGATATGGAGTTTGGGTAGCAGTATATGCTAGATATCTCATCTGGAGACACTTTTAGTACCTCCTCAAAACTGCAGGTTTCCATAGGACATTGCAATGGCAGTTAAAATAGAATCATAATACTATAATTATCTCAGGAAATAGAAGCAGAAGCCAACTTACATAAAACACATTGTAACACCCCCCCCCCATTGCTTGTACTTTGTTACATCAATATTCCACTGCTATGCAATCTTTTTTTTTTAAAGCACACCCAAGTAAACAACATATTAGAATTCCTAATTAAAAAGCTAATTGCAGAGTGGGGTCATAGTTAGAACAAACCATTTGTTCCAGAAGTGTCCAAAGGTTGAGAGAGCAGTTAAATTAAGTAGTTGCCCAGAATGGAGGCAGGGAGTCAAATGCAACAGTTACTTTTGATGATACTAAGTGTTTTCAAATCCCCCCTCTTTTTTTAGGGGGGGGGGTAAATTAAACACTGAAAGTAAAAAAAAAAGGAGGCAAAAACTTTTTAGAGATTGTTAGGACAAAAATGACTCTGTCACTGAAAATGGATGCCAAGTAACTGAGAAATGAAAGGGCATAGCAATACATTATCAGCTTTCCACGCTAAAAGCCTCATAAGAAAACACCCATCATTTCAGCCAATGCATATTCTTCATTTTATATTTTCTGAAATAATGAGAATTTAGAGCAGTATCGTGTGGCTAAATGTAGTGTCATGCCAATATTTTCTTCTACATTTTTCTCCTCCACCACAACCATTCTCATTCAATCTAATTGGGGGGGGACCATCAAAAACAAATTGAAAGGAGAAGATTCCAGTGAAAGTATCATGAGTTGTGTCAAGTTTTATAATTACCTCAGTGATGACCTTATATAAAATGCTTTTGACCTTATATAAGAATGCATTGATTGGTTACCATTCCATTGGTCCAAAGCCCACAGTTTCCTATGCTTTGAATGCACTCCAAGTGAAACCATCATGAGGTAACTCCCATGATTTTTCCCTAGAATGGAAGGTGTGCTGGTTGAGAAGATTACAAAGTGATGAAGTATGTGAGATAGATGATAAATGTGAGAAAGATCACTTTAAAATGATTGATTGATAGATAGACAGACAGACAGACATCCAGACAGACAGACAGCACATAGCCAGACTAAGCTGAAATGGCCTGAGAATAAAGAAGAAGAAAAGAAGCTTTTTTAAACTTCAAAACCTTAACTTCTGGGAAACTTTGGGAAAGCAGAGGACAGATTTTGGTACAGTATTTGATTGGGCAGAACTATTCATAATTGTGCTTCCTTTCAGCCATCTTTCCTTTTTTTTGGTTTTGGACCCAAACTGGGTGAATCACATACGTGCAAGAATTGGCATTTATCTCCCAGTTGACAACTATTTTCTGCATGTGCTTTGTTGTTAGACTGATAAGGGTGATGTGATCTGTATAATTCTGCAGTAGACATTTATCAAAAGAGAACATATAACTGAATGGCACAAATACTGCACTTCCCATGCTACAGTTCAAAGGGGCAATCTTGATACAGTGATGTAAATTCTGCTGGGGTCCTAGACACCTTGTCTTCAACCCTGCACAGTGCAAAGTGGTTACAGGATGAGGACTCCTTTGCAAGTCCACCAGAAGTGAGGCCAGTTACGGTGAAAAAGTGTCAAGATGCTGCTGCATGTGATATGGAATCATGAGGGCAAAGCAGGGAGGCTGTATAAACCAGCGTGACCCACACAGCATCCTCTTGAAATGTCAACACTCTGCCCATCCACCCACCTTATGCATAGGTTTTGGCTGATCACATGTAGATTAAGTAGGTGGTTCCTCCTCACCTGATACCCTTCTCCGTATGGTGCACTGTATTTATGGTAATTAGGCCCTGCTACATTTAACTCTAGGCCGGTAAACACCGCCATAGAATGGTATGCTGCTGGAGATACTAGGGTTAGGGAGCATGCACCAACCGCACACTCCCTAACCATGGTCCATGACAGTGGCAGCATCATGGCAGCCTCCCATCCACATGGGAGCCACCATGATGCCAGCGCTGCCATGCAGCGTCCCCACAGCCACGCAGGGAAGCGACGGCATAAGGGCTGCAACGCATTTCACATCTCCTTCCTAGAGTGGCTCGTTCCTGTGGGAACTACACAGCCTCAGGAATGATCCTGAGGGGAAAGGGGCCGTCCCTTTCTCTTCCTGGCTGTCTGGGTGTCTGGAGCCATGAAGCCCCAAGGACAACCCTTTTCCGAGCCATGGAGAAGTGGCATTTTGCCACTTCTCCGTGGCCCAGAAAATGCCGGATTGGGGCCGCAGGGCTGCTGGTGAGGTTGCCCTGGCCCAAATCCAGCACAAAAAGGGTGGGTGCAGGCCACCCCTTTGGGGCGGTCTGTACCAGGTCATCGTTTCATTATTTCCAAATGGGACAGTAAGTATAAATTCCCTTGTGGAACCATACCAACCATGTTGAGTTCATGTTTGAAGAACCAGAATTGCACATGTGACAATATTGCACATGGATGCAAAATGAATTCAGCAGGTCATACATCAATGCACATTTGTATTGTAACAAATAACAAAAATTAATGAAAGCATAATCTTCTTCTTCTTCTTGGCTTTACTTCGCAAAGGAAGATTCAGGAAGGACTCATCTGTGCTTTCTACAAGCGCGTTGATGACTTTGGCTGTATCCTTCGAGCCTGTGCAATGAATTTTTCTGGTGGAGCGCAGCATGCACAGAACTGGCATCACCCTTTAAACCAGAGGTTCGTCTGCTGAGGCCTTGACAAGCATGGAGGGTAGCAGCGAGGTCCTTGGGTCGTAGGTTTGTTTAGAGTTTCCTTCTCTTAGATGGTTGACTTTACAGGGTTAGACGAGCACCATCTGCCCAGGTTTGGGATTAGAGTTTTCTTTCTCCTAGGATGGTTGCCATAAGGCTAGAGAGCCCATCCTGTCCTTTGGCGTTCTTGGTCAGACCCTTCGGTTGTGACCTGTCTGGCATGGGAGGCCCTACCGGTCGCTATTATACCACTGCCAGCATAGCTCACAACACAAGCCTCTCCCCCACACAGTCAGAGCATAGCTGGAGGGGAATAGGAGGCCGGAAGATGACAGTTAAGGAGGGAGGAGCCTCTTTCTTCAGGCTAGACCTGATAGATCTGGGTCTGCCTGATCACTCCCTCTCAGGCCAAAAGATGATAGTTAAGAAGGGAGGAGCCTCTTTTCATATTATTATGAAAGCATAATAATACAAATGCAACCTATCACAATTAATTGACCTTCTACAACAGATAGTTAATGCTCTGAGTAAACAGGAAGTTCTTAACTGCTGGTAGAAAGGCAACCCAGCTCCCTATGCGAGAAATCCAGTCTTAGCCACTGAGCCTTGCTTCTGGGTCCTTACCAACTGTACCTGTGATGGTAGTGGGACTGACAGAAAGTCCTACGCCAAGTATTTTAAAATTCAGGCAGATTCACATTGGCCTTAAAGACACTTTAGATCCAATCCATATAGGATCTGCTTTGACTTTCCAGGGTATCTAGTAAGGGAATTTGCAAAGATCCGGTTCCTCCCACAACCCTGCACTTGAATCAAAACTGAGCTTCCAAAGTGAAGTTACTAATTAAACATCTGTGCTGATTAAAGTACAAAATATTGGCATTGCCTCTCAAATGAAAGGGACAAAATATGTTTGAAAAGTGTTTATGCTGTTTATGCTTCAAAATCATCCTTCAATGAGAGTGACCTTCAACATTCATTAATATGGCAGCCTTTAATATCCAACAGCATTTATAGGATTGCAGTTCATTGCTTACTGCTAATATATCTACTATAAGGTTTCTATGGCTATTTTTCCTCCCAGGGAAGACCTGTTTTAATTGAATTGCTATGCTATCAGAAGATTTCATTTTTAAAAAAGCAGAGAACCTTTTACAAGCCTGTTGTTCTGATTGCCTCACTTTTCTCCCCAGGGTGTCTTTTGTTGCTTTAGAAGGTTTTGTCTAAAGATATGCTAAAATCTTCCTCTCCCACCCTCTTTTTTGGCCAGAATCATTTCAGAGAAAAAAGAAAACAGGTGAAACCATTAGATGCCTTTTTGACTTTTGGAATACAAAAATCAGACAAGCTGTTCCTTACTGTTCCGTTCCATTCCTTTTTCTCCCCCACCCCCTTCACCCAGGGGGGAAATGTAAAATACCATAAAAGATGAAGAACTTTGCCAAGGCTTTGAAAGGTACCTTGCAAGTTATGTCAAAGTGGCTTAACACTCTTTATGAATAAATAACTTTTCTTCCTTTTGACAGTGCTGATTATATTTTCAGGACACAACAAAAATGCCTCTAAAAGGATCTAGCATTATACACACAATCACAAACAGAGAATTTACTTTGCATGGGGAACATCTCTTTCTTAGCCTCCTCCTTCTTTTAACCTTACTTTCTAAATATTAAATTATTAGGCCTCTTCCAGAGATGGTCCTTTTCAGCAATTTGTGCCATAGCATTTTCTGCTGTTTAATGTTGCTTCTTGTCACATTTTGTTTCCTCCTAAGAAAGCTGCTATACTTTCCTTTTATGCACTCTTATGCTGAGACTGAAAAGGAAAGTATAGCAGCTTTCTTAGGAGGAAACAAGATGTGACAAGAAGCAAGATGTGACAAGAGTGGCACATTTAAATATATTTGCAGTATCTTTGCTTCTGTTGCAGTTTGTGATATTAGATGGAGGTATCCAATCCTCTCACTTTCCCCAATGTTGCCTTTGTTTCCAGATGCTGTCCTCATGTTCTTCCTCTGTTGCACATCATTCTTTTTAAATATAAAAAAGGAGAGAGAGTGACATGTGTGTGATAGAGAGCCCTGATATATGTACATGTGCTAAAGAGGCTTAGAGTAGACATTTTACAGAAGAAAGGGTCTGTGTATGTTTGTGCATATTTGCTGAATTTCCAGCTCCCTCTCCCAATTACTATACCATTTCAGTTTCTTGAATCTGTGCTAAGTAGTCCAAATCATAGATAAAACAAGGACAAAATTGGGATGGTGTATGTGAAGGGATTTGACTCACCTCTTATGTCACAATGTGCATAAAAAATCAAAGATAGTTAAAAATAGATGAAAATGTGCCATTGTCTTGAGCAAACCAATAAAAGTCCCTAACGACAAAAAACCCAACATGTAAGAACAAAAAACCAAACTGAAGGGTTCTGCCAAGGAAAATTTATGTGTGTAAAATATAACCGATTGAAATATAACCCACTTCCAATTACCAAAAGACACTACTGTGAAGAAATAGGGGATTAAATAAACCCTCAAGTAGAGAAGCCAGTAAAATTTCTAAAAGGATATAAATACCTCACTGAAAAATGAGCAATAGCGAAGAATAAATAATAAAGAATAAATATATAAAATATCCAAAACTCAAGGCCAGATAAATCAAACCCTGGAACAGGAAGGCCAGTAAAGGTTTCTAAAAGGGTAACGTTACCCCACTAAGAGTTATGTAAATGTAAAAAATAAAATCATAAAATGATATTAAACACTACAGACCAGGCGCGTTTTGACCATAGTCTTCCTCAGTGGCCTGCAACTATTTAAAATATAATATATCTGCTCATCAGTTCCCACAATGTGTCTGCGCTCAATTCAAAAGCAACAATGTCAGTTACAAAGTTTCATTGTAGTGGGAAGTTTTTCCATTAACCATAGGTTCGATACCCTTTCCCAGCAACCTTTCCTGCATGGCAGGATGGCCCTTGTGGTCTCTTCCAACTCTGTTATTCTATGATTCTATGAACCTTCAATAGACAGATTCCCATGTTTTCAACATTTCACGACCTCAAATCTCACAGCTGTGATTTAAAAAAAGCAATCAGTTTTCTATACTTAAGGGTGGCATTTCTATCTATAGAGTAAAATCAGGGCCAGACAGAAGTCCAGAGTTTAGTTTGCAATACATGAGATTTGGTGTAGAACTAGGTGTGACAACTCCTGAATCTTGGAGCATTCAACCCACATATGGATGTAGGAGCCAATGTCCTTGCATCCTCTCCAGAAGCTCATTGGGAGACTCTGTACAAATTTTGATAGCAGAATGGGGGTAAGGTACCACCTATGTATAGTTTTGAGGAAGTTTCCTCTTGTGGCTTCTGACCAAGACTTAAGTGGGGATGAAGACCATATACATGTCCATGTTGATTCCAGAACTGATAGCTTTAATTCTGATTGCTTGAAAGAATGGACACACAGGCCCCTTCCATATGTGTGTTCCAGCAAATGACTGTATGTATATGCCACAATTTCCTTAGTCTGAGCTGTAGGGGTTTTTTTGTGTTTGTTTTTTTTTAAAACAAAAAGTCTCTTTTTGGATGAGTGGCTGTGAGAGTTCCCTAATAGAGCCTATTCTTGACATGAAAGAGGTGAGTTGGTGTATTTGGAACCAAGTTAGGTCTTTAGTTTGGAAGGACATTTTTAAAACATCAAGGTATTTAGGTTTTCCATCTGTGAATAGATCAACAATGTAATAAACACATTCCTGTTTCCAGGTCCTATCAGGGAGGAACTGACCATCTCCTGGAATGTTTGGGTTTAAGAAGAAGAGTTTCATGGAGAAGGGTCAGGAGCAAGGACATGCCTCCATTTATCCCAAACTGTTAGAGAATTATGAAGAAAAGGATTGATCATTGCCTTAAGTTTGTGTTTTGTGGTCTGATTATGAAGGAAAATTCTTTTAATTTAGTTTGCCAATTTCCTAGCTAACACATTTCGTGGAGTCATCATCCTTGATCAGTAAAATCTTTGCATCTGCAGTGTCATTTGGGAATTTAAGAGGACATGAGCTAGTTAATTGCTAGTGTTTGAATGCTGGCAAATGCCAGCTTGCACACTTTTGGCCTGGCTTCACTGGACATTTCTATAAACAAAAGAATTTCTATCAATTAAATTCCAAGAGGAACAAACATCATCCTTTCTAAAATCCTTATGTATCCTCATATCCTGCTCAGGAATTCTGGGAAATCTTTTCATACTAGGAGATATGATTGCTATGTGGGATGTGTGTGTGTGTTGAATGATTGATTTCAAATATTTTAATATAATAAAAAGGTAGATCCTCATAAAAAGGACCATTTAAAAATTTTTTTTGCTTTAAATTGTTTTAATACCATAACTTATAAAAGCAGTAGAGAAGCTGCCACTGTCACCAAAGATAAAATTGCCTTAAAATATCTGTCTATATTCTAAAACCCAACCATACTTGTCTTCTTGAAAATATTGTTTTATTAATATGGAAATTCAAGAGGTATAATCTGTTTAATAATTAACTATTGCAACTGTTTACCTGTAAGTCCCTACTGAACACTGTGGCGTTTCTTTCTGAATAAAAAAAAATATACAGCCCTGTGTATAAAATAGAATAGAGCAATTAGATTTACAGTACAATCCTATACCTGTTTGCTCAAAAGTCAGTCCCACTGTGAGAAATATGGCCTAATCCCAACTATATTTACACAGGATTATACCCTCACTCAGTGGAATTTACTTCTAGGTAAACATGTGTAGAGTTGCACTATAACATTTATTTAATAAGACTAATATTTTTTTTAAAAAAACCTTTTATAAATCTTCTTTAAAGAAAAAATCTGCTATGATTTCCCCATTTATGGTTCGTGTTCTGATATTGTAAGGACATTCAAATTCATGGTCTTTTCAATCTGAGATATCAGTGTTAAACAAATTGCTTTGACAGCTTCAGCTTCACTTAGTTCACGTCAGTTACTGGAACCAGCTTGTCTCTGTTTCATCTACTTTTAGAAATTTGATCAGAATCAAAGCAGACATTGCTGTAATATATGTGACCCAGACCTGCTGCCAGCCAAAATAACTTAACTGGAGAGTAAAGCTAGTGCATCTGCAATGTCATACTTTCAAAAATCCTTATGTACCCTCATATCCTGCTCTGGAAGTCTGGGAAATCTTTTCATACGTGGAAGCATTGTTATGGTGTTAAACTGAGGCCATTGTACAAAACTAATTTGCACTGAAGCATTGTAGCCAGCATGGCATACGGATTTGAATGTTGGACTATGGGCCTTTACAGACCAGCCTGAAAGGCTGGCCTGTGGGCAGAGTCGGGGTGCAGCTATGGCATCCTTTTGAGGGCACAAAAAGGAGCCACTTTTTGTTTCTCCTTCTTGCACCCTTGGAAGGCCAGATCAGGGCTCCAATATGAGGTTGCCATGGTCCCAATCCAGTGCAAAACAGGGTGGTCTGTAGAGCCTCTATAACTCTGGAGACCAGGATTTGATTTCCAGCTTGGCCATGAAACCCACTGAATGACTTTGAGCAAGTCACATGCTCTAAGCCTCAGGGGAAGGCAGTGGCAAACCTCTTCTGAATAAATCTTGCCAAGAAAATCTAATGATAGGGTTGCTTAAGGATCACCATATGTTGGAAACAACCTGAAGGCACACAACAACAACAACAAATTAAAAAAATTAGCATTTTTGTTTGCTGGGAAAATGGCTAATGGTGATCAAGTAAAGACATACATTTATTTATTTATTTATTGGATTTTCAGACCTAATATCACATTATTCTTTATTTCCTGGGAACTTGACCTTTAGTGTTTCTGAAAGGTAACGTTGATGATGTTGCCTCTCAAAAACATGCTATCTCCAAATATGAGATATTAAAATATGAGAACCCAAAAATACAATGTGGGGTATGCAGGGATGCCAAACACTTCTGACAGAAGGACAACAAGGAGGGGCCCTTTCTGGCCTCCCTGGAAAAAGAGCTCCAGAATCTCAGGTCAGCCACTGAGAAAGTTCTCTCTCATGTTCACACCAATTGTGCTTCCAGTGATGGTGGTGGGATTGCGAGAAGGGCCTCTCCTGATCATCTCAGATCCTGGTGTGGTTTATACAGGAAGATATATAGTATGACAGATAGCCTGGACCTGAGTCATATAGGGCTTTATTGATTATAACCAACACTTTGAATTCTGGCCAGAAACAAACTTGCAGCCAGTGGAGTTTCAACAGACTGTAGTGTTTTCTTCATATCCTGCCCCAGTTAACAGTCTGGCTGCAGATCTTTGGAGCAGCTGAAATTTCTGAACACTCCTCAAAGGCAGCTCCAAGTAAAGCACATTGCAGTGGTCCAAATGTGATGTAACTAAGGTGTGTACCACTGTGACCAGATCTGATGTCAGAATAAATGGGTGTAGCTGGCAGACAAAATTTAAATGTACAAAAGCACTCTTGTGCCCCCAGGTTCAAAGCTTAGTCCATGAATACATCCAAACAGCAAACCTGTGTATTCAGGGGGAGTGTAATCCCATATAATATTATAACTGAAATTACAGCATCCATTGCATTTTCTGAACACGTATTTGGATGACCAGAAATACAGAACAAAGCAGAAATAAATCATAAACAAACACACAGGTCAGTTAAACCTGAAGAACTCCTAATACTTAGTCAAAGCTGCCTGCCTGAGATTGTATTCAATATTCCATTTTCTTACCAGTATGAATTTTAAAGTCAGGTTTAACAATTTTCAGATAGCAGTAAGTATGTAAGAAATTATAATATATCTGGTGTACTGCTCTTTGATTTTGTATGTGTGAATTAAGATTAGAAGTCTTAGCCAATATAGGACTAGAAGCTTTGGCCACCTACATGTTGCACAAAATACTAATTTGTTGTGCAGGAGATCCACACTGTCTGCTTCATTCTCACACACTTTTCCAATTGTTATATGAGGTCCCAATGGATCCCTCTGACTTCTAAGGGCATTGTCCTGGACTCAGCTTTGGACTCGGAAATGTCAGGGAATGGGAAGCTGATGACCTAGCATCTCTAGGAGGATGAGAGTGCTGAAGGACATAAAGACAAAACTCATACTTAGGACAATACTATTCTTAGTTTGGTTTCAAAGGAGGGGGGGGGATCTTGATCTGGAAGCTTCTATATCCCCACCATCATTTTGACTGTTGAACCTGCTCTGAAAATGGCTTCCAGTTGTCTTATTTTAAAAAACTAAACAAGTATATTCAGTTAAAAATAACAGTAAAGCTGAGACAACTGCAGCATAAAAAATCAGTGCTTGTTTCACACTTCAGTCTGATACGTCAGCGTTCTCTAAAGGTCATAGAAACAAATACTACTGTACAACACATACATGTACAACCCATTATAATTATGAATAAAATTACAGTGTTCTGAATTTTAGAAATATGTGTTATAAAGTATTATACATTCAATACAGTTTAGAGACTGCCAAAATTTCCAGTGCACTCCAATAAATGTGAAGGGCTAAATCTACTTTAGTCACACCTGAAGCAGAAACTGTGAAATCAATGGGACTTAAGTTATCTGTGACAATTAAGTACTATTCATTTACTCTAGGTAGGATTAAAGTAGAATTTAACCCAGAAATTAGGTTAGAGCCTATTGTTAATCCTTACTAGAAGAGCAGTATTGAATCAATTGGCTTTACCTATGAGTTGATTGACCATTCAACAATTAAATTGGTAACTTTACTCTTGTCAGGACTAACCAACAGAATTCCAGCCATGATCTCAATTTTCTGGGGAGAAACTCTTTCCCTGCCCCAAACCTTTGAGCAGTTATAGAAGCTTTTCAAACAAATTAATCTTTCCTACTGCCTAGGCATCCTAACTGGCATTTTGCTACCCAGTATGTCAGAGCAATGGAAGAGGAGAGAGGATTGTATGTATTGCCTGAATGCAATTCCTTCTTTGCCTAAAATGTGTTTTAGCATTGGGCTGTGCATATTTCAGTTGTGCAAATGTCTATGGTCAGTTTTTAAATGTGTGCATTTGCTATCCAAAGCCATCCATCAATGTCAAGATTCTAGAGTTTATGTTAGCCTAAATACTATTGTTCTGAGTAGACTCATTAAATCAATGGGATTTTCATATGTGCTGTTTCACTAGTCAGCAGTTGATTTAATGGGCCCAATTAATGGGGAGTAACTAACAGGCTTTCAACAGTATCCAGCCTCCATACAGTTCAAGAAAAAATACACTGAGTAAAGTTTATCAAATCTCAACTTGAAATCAGAATTCTCACACATCAACGGTCCTCTTTCCTTTCTCCATGAACCCCCAACTGCTGTTACCATCACTGATACTATTCCAGGTAAATGAAAGGAAGAATGTGAAAATATCTGGACAGGGGTCTGGTTTGGAGGCCTTTGAGAACTGTCAAAGATCTCCACCCTGAGATCATATGTTATAAGATGGGATGAAAATATTACAAATAAATGTAATAAAGAGAGGTGAAGGTAAACTAGGAGTTTGGTGATGGAAGCCAGCCTCTCATTTGGGGTGAACTGTTACAAGTCCCCAAAGTTCATAAAGGTAAAAATAAGGTATTCCCTGTTGGCAAGGTTGTTAATTCGTGTCTGATCATAGGGGGCTGGTGCTCCTCTCCATTACTAAGCCGAAGAGCCAGCGTTGTCAGAGACTACTCTGTGATTACGTGGCCAGCATGATTGCACAGAATGCTGTTTACCTTCCCATCGGAGGGCTACCTATTTATCTACTTCCATTAGCATGCTTTTGAACTGCTAGGTTAGCAGAAGCTGGGACTAGTAATGGAAGCTCACCCCATCATGCAGCACTCAGGCCTCGAACTGCCAACCTGCTGATCTTGCAATCAACAGATCTGGAGATATATACCGTCATGTGGTACTGGGACATAACAAAGAAAATAGTCATTTCTTGCTTCTGAGCTTAATAGTTTACACTTCTTCAGAAGAGCAGAAAAAAAGCTGTATAATGCTAACCCACAGCTTTCTTAATGATGCTGGTAACTGCAGTTTTAGAGTAAAATCATCCCAAGAATAATGGAGACTTAATGATGCATAACTTTCAAGTACGTTGATTTAAGTGTGAAAGAGAAAGTATTAAGTACTCAGGTCAGGAAAGAAAATCTTATGGTGAACCACTCCATGGGCATCCCTGCATTGCTAGCATTTCATTTCATTGTGTGTAAAGAAGTCAGAGAAGCAATATTTTGTATCTCTGAAAAATGTTTTCATCTCACCTAGGGGAGCTAAGAGACTTCCTATAGTGGCAAGACTCACAGTTTGGGAATTGCTGCATGATCTGTCCAGCAACTTTGTCATCAAATGATGAAGAGGGAAAATGTACAGCCATGTTCCCTCCTAAAATGGACAGCAAAATTAAAACAAATGTTCCCAAATTAAAATGAGAGGAGGTGGATCAGAACTAAATATCCATAAAACTGTTTTAATAAAATATATTTTACAGGATCTTGGTGATGTTGCCTGTTTGCACTGGTTAGGCAAGTGGGGTCTCCATTGGCATGACTTGTGCCATTGTTGTTCAAGGAGTGCCGAGGGCCTCTGCCCCAGGTGTCGGTGGTTCACCTGGGTGGCAATGATCTTGGACTGTTGAAGGCGCTTATTCTGCAGGTCCTGCATGATTTGTGCCTTATTAAGCAGTCTTGGCCAAGTGTACATATTGTTTGGTCTGCCATGCTCCCTCAGCATGAGTGGAAATGTGGTGGCCATCGATACAGTCTGAAGATAGGCTAACAGGGAGATATGAAAGGCCCTTGAGGCTGGGCTAGGCCACTATCTGTCCTACCCCCAGATTGTATTCCAGAAGCCAGAGCTCTACAGAGTGGATGGTGTTCACCTTTTGGAAACTTGTAATGCAATATTCTTAACGGATCTGCAACAAGGTATTAAAGGGGTGCTCAGTGCCGAGGTGGGAGATAGTGGCTAAGCAGACGCTTGCCCATATCTGTGGCACTTCTTTAGGCCTTGCGACCTGGGGGAGGGGGGGTGACAGAAAGAAATTGCCATCTTTAATCTTCGTGGTTAGAGGCTTTCTGGTTAGACTTCCTGATGTGAGATGGCTAGCGAATAACCCAGTGTAGTGAGGTGGACCCAGGTGTAGAGAGGACGGGGAGGACGGAAGTGGAGCAGGTGGAAGAAAGAGAGGAGAAGAGGAGGGAGGAGGGGCAAGAGGAACGAGGAGGAAGTCTGGAGGCGGAGCGAGAGAGGGAGGGGCGGAACGAGAGAAGGATAAAAGGAGAGGGAGAGTGGTGCGCGGGAGGCAGAGGACGTCGCGGAAGAGGAGGACGGGGAGTGGCGGTCAAGTCAGGGACAGGCCAGGTAAAAAGAAGCCCGGGTAGAGAAGGGGTACCAGTGACGCTGCAGGCCCGACCCACCTTCCGGAAGCGTGGCCCGCACCAAGGGATAGAGTTAAGGGACCCAAGGACCGAGGGCGTGTATAACTACTTGGACGAGGAGTTGTGGGGAAGACCACCAGCCAGGGATCTGGAGGACGAGTGGTGGGACCCAAAGGGAGAAAAGTGGGAGTGTGGACCCGCGCCGCGGGACCTAGAGAAGGCTGAATCCGAGCCGCTGGAGAAGCATTCGGGAGGACGAAGGAGGCCTGAAGTTAAGGACTCCGACCCAAGGGGAGACTTATCCGCTGAGGGTTTTTCTAAAGACTTATAAGTTCACTGGTTATTTTGTTGGCTGGTTGGCCTATTGTTATCACCCGGGGAACAGGGAATTGGACTTGGAATAAACACTGTAGCAGAGAAACACGTGCGGAGTAAGTTTGTTGCCCACGTGGCACCCTTTTCCTTACTGTTTGGAGAGTCATGCAGCCAGGCACCTCAGCCCCGCCCACACCCAGCTTCTGCGTTGTCAATGAGGGCTCAGGTGTTATCGTCCAGATAAGATGCAGAGGTGGTCTAGAGATGACACAGGATGCAGCTTCTCCCACACATGGTTGTTGCTAGAAATTAGTTGTAGTTCCGTTAAGAATTTAATAAATAGGTCAATAAATGGCCCTGTTTTATTCCATTTTGGTGTCTGGTCACATTATTCTGGGGTTGGGTAGCAAAGTCATTAAATGATGAAGAGGGAAAATGTACAGCCATGTTCCCTCCTGAAAAGGGACAGCAAAATTAAAACAAACATTCTCAAATTAAAATGAGAGGAGGTGGATCAGAATTAAACATCCACACTACTATTTTAATAAAATATATTTTACGACAAGCCAGCCACAACAAAACATCTGAGATACATATATTTACAATTTACAATTCTGCTTGGATTCTGCAAGTAAATACATGACAACTTTGTATAATTTATTATTCTACTTAGGGATGATTGAAGAAATCCATATTTGTGAATCTCTACACAAAATCAAATAGACTCAATAAATAATAACTAACATGATTTCATATTGCACTTTTCCAGACTAATGGGTAGATCAGAACAAAATTTAGTACTTCTCTAAATGCAGTTCTAGATAGTCGCTGTAAACACATTTAAAAAGCAAATTTATGTTATGCACAAAATCCATATTTATCTTGTGAGAGAAAAAAGAAAAAGTAAAACACATATTAAGCTATATATTTTACAGGGTTTGCTCCTTTAGTATGTATGTGTGTGTGTGTAAACCCAATAGAACAAAATTTATGGGAACATGTGTTAAATCACAATATACAAGGGTTATTTGTTGTGCTGAGTAACATTACTGATAAAAGAGTAATATTAATTATGGCCTATGGTTAGCATTTGATCCACCCTTTCCACGATTAAGAGAAAGTCTGGTATTTAGAACAATTTTCAATAAGCCTGGTTCTATCTATACATTGCTTTGTTTTATAAATCTATTATATTATGAACCAGATTGACCTTTTCAGCAATCAAAGTTCAGACAGCATAGTTTGGACACCTTAGTCTTTGGACTTTTCCATCATTTCAGAATGTAGTTTCAATTAATTTCAATTAATTAATTATTTTATTTAATTTAATTTAATTTAAAATTAATTTCAATTCTTTCTCCACAACATTGCCAAGATCCGTCCATTCCTCTCAGCCTCTACTGCCAAGACTCTAGTCCATGCCCTAGTGGTTTCGTGACTAGATTATTGTAACCTCCTTGTGACAGGGCTTCCTCTTTCACACCTCCATCCTTTAATCTTTGTCCAGTATTCAGCTGCCCGTATTGTCACATCCGCTCGCCGCTTTGACCATGTTTCACCTCTTTTATCCTCCCTTCATTGGCTCCCCTTCCACTTCCGCATCCGGTACAAGCTTTTGTTATTGACTTTCAAAGCCCTCCATGGATTGGCCCCTCCTTACTTATCTGGCCTTCTTTCTCCTTACATTCCTACTTGCTGCCCCTTACTCCTGGAACCTTCTTCCCCCACATGCACACCTCATCACTTCTCTACCCAGTTTCAAAACTGAGTTAAAGACTATATTGTCTTCTCTGCCTGAGAATTCTAAATACCCCTCCTTAAAACTGCAAATCCCAGAATGCAACAGGAGGCAGCTAGAGCAGTTAAAGTGGAATAGTAGCACTATAAGAGTATAGTGTGATAAACACCATCATCTCCTCAGATGCCAAGATTGATAAAGAGATCGATCACAGATTAGCAAAGGCATATAGTGCATTCGGAAGACTTCACAAAAGAGTCTGGAGTAACAAACTTGACAACAAGTAACTTGAGGCGAAGCACAAAAATCAGTGTATATAGAGCCATTGTACTGTCTATTCTCCTCTATGTGTCTGAAATATGGGTCACCTATCGCCAACACCTATGACTCCTTGAATGCTTTCATCAGCGCTGTTTACGCACAATTCTAAATATACACTGGACTGACTATGTGACAAATGTTGCTGTCCTTGAGCAAGCAGGGATCACCAGCATTGAGGCCATGCTATTAAGGATGCAGCTGCGCTGGGCAGGACACATTTCTAGGATGAAGGACCATCGCCTCCCAAAAATAGTATTCAACGGTGAACTCGCCATGGGTCAGCGTAAGAGGGGCGCCTCAAAGAAGAGATACAAGGACTCCCTGAAACAACATCTCAGGCTTGGCCAAATTGATCACCAACAATGGTGCGCCCTGGCCTCACATCAGGAGGCATGGAGACGCATTATCCACGATGCTGCAGCTTTTTTCGAAAGCTCACGCCGAACGAGTCTCAAAGAGAAACAACAACTCAGAAAGAACTGCAACCCGGAAACATCACCCAAGGAGACTTTCCGCTGTTCTTTCTGCAACTGGACCTGTCTATCCTGGATTGGCCTTTTTAGTCACCAACATGCTTGTACAAAGCGTGTGATGAGTCCTTCCTGAATCTTCGTTCGCGAAGCAAAGCCAGAGAGATTGCCTCCCCATGTCTTGTATTGGGATAACTTGGAAATAATTCAGCATTTCAGCCAAAACTGAGAAGTTTGTTGTTGTTAACTAACCCCAAGTTGACTTTAACCTCTGGTGACCCTGTGAATGAAGCATCTCCAAGACTTCCTGTCCTCAATGACCCTGCTCAGATCCTGCAGATTTAAGGCTGTGTCCTCTATGGTTGAATCTATCCATCTGGCATGTGGTCTTTTTTCCTATTGCTTTCTGTTTTTTCAAGCTGTATAATCTTTTCAAATGAGTCATGTCTTCTCATGATGTGTCCAAAATATGACAGCTTCAATTTAGTCAGCCTGACTTCTAGAAAGAGTTCAGGTTGGACTCACGTGTTTGTCTTTTCAGCCATCCAAGGTATACATAGAACTCTTCTTTATTACCACAAGTCAAATGAGTTGTTTCCCTTTCTATCACCTTTCTTCACCATCCAGCTTTCATACACATGCATAGTGATGAGGAATATGATGGCTTGAATAGTTTAGTATTCAGTTGTATGTCTTTGTATGGCAGCCAGATTAGTCACCGGCACATCTAGATTTGATCACATAATACCAGTGTTAAAATCTCTTCACTGGCTTCCAATTAGCTTCTGGGTGCAATACAAGGTGTTGGTTATCACATTTAAAAGCCTACATGGCTTGGGTCCGAGTTACTTGCAGGAATGTCTCTCCCTACACAATCCACTCTGCACTCTCAGAACATCAGGGAAATACTTATTGGAACATCGTAATACTAGGTTAATGACAACCTCCCATAGGGCATTTACAACTACTGTTCCAAAATTATGGAATAGCTTACCGGAAGAGATCTGTCTCATCAATACCTTAGAGGCCTTTAAGAAGGCACTCAAAATGGATCTCTTCCAGCAGGATCATCCATCAAACTCTATATAAAAGCTTATGATGATGTTCCACTCTCAACTATGATTATTGGCTACTGATGAACTGTTTTTTAGGGAACTATTAGGAATGTGGTAAATTCAGTATTAGTGTTTTATCAATTGTATTTGTATTATAGTATTAGTTTTTGATGTAGTCCCACCTCGATCCTTGGGAGAGGCGGAAATATAAATAAACTTTATTATTATTATTATTATTATTATTATTATTATTATTATTATTACTTTGGCATCATTTTAAAATTATTTTATAGCTACACTTAACAGTCCCAGTCTTCTACTGATTTCTTGACTGAAATTTCCATTCCAGTCAATGGTTGATCCAAGGTATGGGAAGTATTTGACTATTTCACTTTCCTCTTCATCTATACTCAATTTATGTAGATCATCTATCATCATTATTTTAGTTTTCTTAATGTTCAACTTTAAACCTGCCTTAGCACTTTGACATTCCTTATTAACTGTTCCAAGTCTGTCTTATTTTCTGCTAGTATTATGATGCCATCTGCATTTCTTAGGCTGATGATTTTCCTGCCTCCAATCTTCATTCTTCTTTCCTCTGTGTCTAAGCTTGCTTTGCATATGATATTTTCTGTGTATAGTTGAACAAATAAGGTGATAAAATGTATCCTTGTCTGACTCCCTTTCCTAATGGGAACAACTTTGTTTCTCCCTATTCTGCTCTGATGGTAACTTTTTGTCTTGAGTATAGATTGTGCATCAGGACAATCAGATGTATTGGCACACCCAGTTTGCTAAGAGCAATCCATGGGTTTTTGTGATCTATACAGTCAAGGTCTTTGCTGTAGTCTATAAACCACATGCTGAATTCCTTTTAGAATTCTCTGGTGCAATCCATTATCCATCACATGCTTGCAGTGTGATCTCTTGTGCTTCTTCCCATCTAGAACCCAGCCTGCACTCTGATATTTCCCTCTCCACATATGGCAGAAGTTTTGAGCATTACCTTGCTTGTATGGGAAATCTTTAAAATGGTCCTGTATTTATTATAAACTTTTGTGTCACCTTTTTGGGGAATAAGAATTTATATTGAGAATTTCTAATCTGTGACTATTGTTTCCATATTTATTGGCAGATTTTAACTAGAGCTGAAGTAGTTTCTGTCTCTGTAAATTGCAATAGCTCTATTGGTATGTCATCTGTTCCTGGGTATTTATTCCTCTTGCTTTCTCTTAGTGCAGCTTTTCAAAATTTGGGGTTCATTTTCATACGATTCTTCTTCCCGTGTCTCTTAATCCTTTCATCTCTTCTGTATAGCTCTTCTGTGTATTGTGTCCATCAATTTTATTTTATTTTATTTATCTTGGCCATGTATTATGTCCTCTGGTTATCATACCTTTGCTCTGAAATTTCCCTTTATTTTGCTGCAGAAGAAGTTTCTTGTTCTTCCTCTTTTTTTGTTGTCCTCTTCTATTTCTTTATAGAGGTTATTACAGTAATTCTCTTTGTCCTTACTCATTAATTATTAGACAGTTGCACTCATGGTTCTGTTTCTATTCTTGCCTCCTTTTCCTTTTGTTTCTTGTCTGTCTTTTATTACTTGTGCCCCCCCCCCCCCTCATCCATTGATCCCTTTTTTTTTGGTTCCTCTTATTGTTTTTTCTTTTTTTGTGTTTCTTTCTTTTTCTTTTTTTTTTTTTTTTTTTTTTTTTTTTTCCCCCCCCCCCCCCCCGTCATCCATTGATCTCTTTCTTTTTGGCTACATATAGTGTTTTATCTGTATTGGGGTTTTTTAGTATGTCTCTGGCTTCTGTCCATAGTTTCATCTGGTTTCCGGTCAGTTAGGCTCAATAGTGTACATCTGTTTTTCACATTATCTTTAAACTCTTCTAGGATGTCCTTCAGGTCGTAGATTGGCATTATCATTGGTTTGGCATTATTCTTTTGCTTTACTCTAATTTTTTGATATTCATGCTCTGCTTCTGGCCTTATTTTTATAGAACAAATGGTGCATCTCCCTCTTCTGCTTCCAGTTATTTAGTCAATCCTTGCACTGCAATGGTAATCTGGTAATGTAGGTCTGGCAGAAGAGGCTGGTCTTTAATTCTGTTTAAAATTCAGAGAGAATATTCAGCTGTTGAATCTCTTCTGGCAGGTCATTCCACAGTCTGCGGGGGGGGGGGGGGGTAACTGAAGAAAAAAACCTTTTGACTGAGATGGGTGGATGACAACTTAATCCTGGCTGACTGGAATAAATGCTCCCCCCAACACCACCACCACCAGGACCTGAGTATATGGGGCAGATTATATGAGAGGAAGCAATCTCATAAGTAACCTGGATTCAAACCATGTAAGGCTTTAAAGGTAATGACTTCATCATTTGTCCAGAAACAGACTGGAAGCCAGTGGAGTGATTTTAATATTGGTGTGAAATGAGCACACCTGGATGTCTCAGTAACCAATCTGGCTGCTATGTTTTGAACTAATTGAAGTTTCCAAACTTGGTACAAAGGTATCCCAATGTACAGCACATTTCAAAAGTCCAGCCTTGAGGTTACCAGCACATGCACTACCATCTTTAGGTCCTCCAGTTCTAGGAAGAGGTGCATCTTGCATAACAGGCAAAGCTAATATTAAGCACTCCTAGCCATCACATCCATCAGAGCTATCATTTGGAGCAATGGATCCAGAAGCACCCCCAACCTGTGAACACAATCTGTCATAGGGAGTATAACCCTATCCAGGACTGGTTGACACACCTCCAAAATGAGATTAGGACCCTTGACAGTAAGCATCTCTGTCTTGCCTGGATTTAGCTTCAATTTGGTTTTCCCCATTGTGATGAACCTCTCCTTCACCAAACCTCTTTTAGCTCAGTGGGCAGCCCTACAGGGTATTATACACCCACAGCTGTCCCAATATGTAAAGTTTCAGACCACTTTTATTTATAATCTATGGATTTACTTTATTTGTTAGTAGCATGGAAAATAATTCCAGGTTCACACAAGCTTGAATAAAAGAACAGTAAAATTTTATTTAAATGTTGGTTGTCAGTTTCATTTGTAACAAGATTATGTTCACTTGTTCTTCTTACACTTTGTTTCAACTTTATAAATCTATTAAACAAGTATTCTCTATTAGGACCCTCACACCATCCTTATATACTGTGGTCTTTCCAACTATATTTCTATATTAGCTCTCAGGCTATCTATTCCTGAATCTCCCTCACTCTGAGCTCAGTCTCAGAGCTAAGTCCTTTCCTTATGAACTTTAGCCCTCACAATTCCCAACTTCTGGACGCTCACAAAATCAGACCCTCACTGTCTGAAACCCAAACCCTATCTGACTCTGTCAGCAACTGAATTCTTTTTCTCTACCTGTCAAAACTCTATTGGCTGTCGCCAGCTGACACCTGTTTGGCTATAGCTAGCTTACTCCTCATTGGCTGTTGCTAGCTTGGCATAATCCTGCTTGCTCTCCATAGTCATCCAGCCCACTACCTTCCAGGCACTCATTTAAATAAGACACTCTATCCTTAGCTGAGACTCAGATGTCCAGCAGAACCTAGATAAAGACATAGGGGCTATACAAATTGCCCCTAAGGAGCGGCATGCAGTTGCCCCTTTCCTGGCCAGATTGGGGCTGCGGCAACCTCATGCCTCGGGAGAGTGCAAAAGGAGCCGCCACACTCTTCTAACCAGTTTTCAATGTAAGCCATCCACTGAAGCAACTAGAGCTATCTTTAATCCATAACCAGACTGGGAGCCAAAATGAAATGGATCTAGATGATTCATCTCATCCATGAACCCAGGAGCTACCCAGGAATCCCTTCTTTTAAGCCTTCTCATGCTATCTCAAAAGAACCCGAGTGTATACATGGCATTCACTCTTAGCTCTGCTGATCAGCTTAGAGGTCATGTAAACCAATGTTGGCATAAAAGGATCACTGGCAACTTGCCAAACTCAACATTTAGGAAGGTTTTGTGTTTGTTTTTCTTCCTCACCTTTGGTTCCTTTAATATAGTTATGACATAATTAATATAGTTATGACATATTTGAACAAAGCTATACATATTTGGTACTTTATTGTCTCTTCGGTTTAACATTCCATAGCCAACCAAGCATAACTACTGTTGATTGCATCTGGCAATACTTTATACAATTTGGCAGTAAGCAGAAAAGACAAACCAGGTTGGCCAATGTATAGCAAACATAATGACAACATTTGAGAGTTAATATCCATCTCCACTTTTTTCCCCTTTATGAATACTAGTTCTCCACCATTCTTCATTTACTGACAGCATGTATAAAATTTTTGTTTTAGAAGAGCATTGTGTTTTGGCAATCTGCTGTAACCACCAGATGTTAGACAGTCTGCCATTTTCCTTCCTCCACCCACATCTTTGTGTGTCATTCTAAAGAGGAGAGTTCCAGTCCAGGGGGATTAGTGCATGGCATCATTCTGTTTTGTTTTGTTTTCTTGATTGCAATGCCTAAGTCTAGTACTATACATAGTTCTGTGACCTTCTCAGTGAAATAAATGGATGACCAAAAACAAAAATGGCAAATCTGGAGAAGGTTTAAAAATCATATAAGAAAGATGCAAATGACCAGAATGATAGGTGGAACATAACTGCTAATGAACAGCTTAAATAATGCAAATAAAAGCCTGTGCCCATAGCAATTGTCAGCAACACAGAACATTCCAAGATCTGAATGTATTCCCAACATTTCTCATTTTGACTTCAGCTTCTTTTTTAAATTTTATTGCTATAGCAAAACCACTGTATAATCATTCCATTGTGTGTAATAACAACACAATACTAAATTGCCATATATGATTCAGTATGAAATGACCATATGAACAGGCTATAGGTCAGTTTACTCTCACAGTACTGAGGGAAAATAACCAATTACTGAAATAGAAAGGCACACAGTTTCCTGCTGTATTCTAATATGCAGATTTACCTAGCACCTGCACATCTTTCAAACAAAATTGCATGCCTTTAAGCTTTTATAAGTCATTAGTTTGGGAACAGTGCCCTTAAAGCTGTTAAACTGAATGCATCATAAAACTGACATTTTGTGGCTTGAAAAGTACAGTTCTTGTAGTGATAAACTCACTGCTAAGAAATATCAATGGTCATAAAAAGTGTCTGTCTGCTAACAATCCTGAAAGGTCAAGTATCTTGTCTTCTACCAAACAGTTCTTCATAGAGAATTTGAAGGCATAAAAACATTAGGATTTTTTGAACTACATGTGGCAAATGCCCTTCTTCAAACATTTTGTGTGATTTTCCATATCAGATGTTCAGAGAAATTTGGTTTAAAATCAGGGTGGGGGGAATGTGGAGCTGAGGCGGTTTAAAAAGCACAATAGCAACTGGCAGCTTTCTTTTATAAGCTAAAAATATTAGCCAAGTAGAAACAATTGCATTTCTGGCATATTGTAATATACATATACATCTACTATTCTTTTTCTCACACAGAGATAGTAGCTACATGCAGAAATCATCTGTTTGGGAAGACATTTTTTAGCCCACTCTTCCTTTATGTTTTGTAAGGCATCTGTCTCTTGCACAAAGGGGATTGTTTACTTTATAGAGATTCAATACAGCACTATTGTTTATGACATGCACAGTTGAGAGAGTGCAACTATAGCCTTATGACCCTTTCTAAACCCCACTACTTCATTCTGAAAAAGTTGTTAGGGCTGCTTCTTGCCCTGCACCCAACTCTCATGGCTTTATTTCTTTCCCTGTTCTTGATTAGACTGCACCTGGCCTACACAGTTTGTCAATAACCGCCCACAACCAAGGTGTCAACCTTGAGCTGAGGATATAGCTGTGGAGAGTTACTACTCTGTTTCACAAACACTGGAAAGCTGAATTTCATGCACCAGTCTACTAAAACCTAGATGGAAGACTGTATTCTAAAGGTCACTTGCTGCCCCCAGCCTAATTTCATGTGTTCATCCATGCTATACATACACAGACCCATACTTGCTCTCTGGCTAATCCCACTGGCAATGGCTTCCTCTTCCACTGTGTGTTAATGAATGCAGCTATGTAACCCTCAGTAGAAGTACTGAAATGTTTTCCAATGAAAGAGTTAATGCCTAGAGTGAACAGTTTTAATAGATAGTTTGACTGACCTGCAATGAGCTCCCTTTCAGTCTTTTATTGTTTGTTGTTAGCTGCCCTTGAGTCAATCTTAGCTCATGGAGACCCTGTGGATGAGACATCTCCAAGACTCCCTATCTTCCACTGCTCTGCTTAGGTCCTGTAAATTCATGCCCATGAACTTCTTTCTGGAGTCTCTCCATCTAGCATGTGGTCTTCCTCTCTATATCCCTCCACATTTTTAGCATTATTGTCTTTTCCAATGAGCCCTCCCTTCTCATGATGTGCCTGAAGTACGGCAGCCTAAGTTTTGACATCTTGGCTTCAGGAAGTTTCCAGCTCAATCTGCTCTAGGACCCATTTGTTTGTCTTTTTGGCCATCCATGGGATTCTCAGCATTCCTCTCCAGCACCACATCTCAAATGAATTGGTTTTCCTCCTGTACGCTTTTCTCAATGTCCAGCTCTCATAACCATACATGGTAATAGGGGAAATAATGACTTGTACTATTCTAACATTTGTCCTCAGTTGTATATCTTTATGTTTTAAGATATTTTCTAATTCTTCCTTAACCCCTCTGTGATGTAAATTAATACTTTTAGGGATGTTTCTACTCCTCATCCCAGATCTCTCTCAGATCTTCCCTAGAGATGCAATTTGATTAGAATAGCTCCCTGAGTAATCTTCCAATTTCAGAATGACATTTTGGGAGAAAAGCAGAATATAAATCACATGAATGAATGAATGAATGAATGAATGAATGAAGTTGAGTCCCTAAAATAAAGACTTTGGTTTATTCTCTAGGCAATGTATTTGTTCCTTAACCAGGATCCCTAACCATTGCACTGCATTAAATCTAATAATCCTATGGAGAGAGCTCGAACACATTTGTCTTATGCTTGTATCAGTTTTAAAAAGTAACTTCTTCAGCATGAATAAAGTTACATGTCATTTGAAGACAATATGATATATACACCAAATGATGTATGCCAATACCTCACCAGTGAAGACCAAACAAACTTCTGTGAGAGTATGGAGGATTTGGCATTCCCGTTTCACCAACTTGATTCAGTTTCAGAAGGGGGAGGAATGTTTGCAATATACAGATGAGTGTAAAATGCAAGCAACATTTACAAATACATAGCAAATTATAAAGAATATCTGGCAACAATGAAAAATGTCTTGCTATTCAGCAAGTTGAAACCCTGCTGGAGTGCCTGCTTTCCTAACAGCTGCAACACTAATCACACTGTTGGATTCTAGCTATAGATAATTGTAATTTATTGTCTCCTGCATGTGGAAAAATTCAATGTTCTCTATTTTATTTTTAAAAATTGCTATTACAAGTTAAATTTTAAAAATGTATACATGTAGCAACAGCATATTGCTGCAACAGTTTTATTCTCCATCAGATGGAATGTGTCCTATTAAATGCTATATCTAGATGTATAAAAAGATATTCTCTAACTTTATTTAACTTGCTAGTATAGTCATTCTTATAAAACAGCTATTTTCAGCAAAACAATTTCAGAGAAAGTGAGAAAATTGCAGTCTTGTTTTTTTAAGAATCAAACAGAGCTGTAGAAAATATCTGTATCATCTGATGGTCCTGCTCATAAGGAAAATCCTTATTTACACTTATGTTTTCCATGCCATAGTTTATTATCATTTATTCATAAAAATCTATGGATATTATTGAGGATATGTATCCTGATCATATGATTCATAAAGACTCAAAGTCATTTGACCAAACATTACAAAACATACAATTATTGACAGAAGCAATTCAAGTGTTTGTTCACTCACTGAATATCTCAAAGTTCAACAAAGAATGAAACCAGACAATGTACTGTAGACCTAGCTTTTATGGACTATAATGATGGACTTTAAGGTGCTGCAATTTTTAATGATTTTGTTGCTATAAACAAATATAGGATTTCATGTATATATTTTCAGGTTTCATAAACATGTGGTGCTTACATTTTACAACAATTAAATGAGACATGGGGATGTGTGGCCTTCCAGACATTGTTGGATTGTGCCTCCATTATTCTTTATCATTATACAGAAAACATGCAGTGTTCACTGTGTTGGCCATTTAACAAATCCAAACAAAAACCCGTTAGTGATATCTTTATTGGCCTTCTTCATCAGGCAAGACATTATAAATCAAACAGGAGGGGAAAACAATTGGAGATTAGTCAGATGCATGTATATTGTTTCAGTCCTGGCCATGAGGCAATAGGGAGATTTTCAAAATCCAGGAAATTTAAAGTCCATGTGCATCTCAACAGGGATTTCTCTTTTGCAATCCAGTATGTCTCCATTCCAGTGAGGTCACAGGACTCTTTGTAGGCAGAAAACAATGGATTCCTCAAGAAGTTTCCATATTTTTGCATCAGGAACATTTTGGTGGTGTAGAGGTAAAACATGCAAATTCAGTCCAAATTTAAGAAGAAAGAAATTGTTTTACCTTGGTTGGAAATCCCAGCCCACTGGCTCACTCTTCAGGGTTTCCCTGTTGCAGCTACAATGCGGTATCTCACAGTACAGAAAATATGCAGGGGCAGCTGTTTTGGCCACTTAACAAATCCAAATAAAAATCCATCAGGGATAACTTTATTGGCCAACCAAAATGCACAATATACTTGTTGAAAGCTTTCAAAGCCCCATTGGCTTTATCCTCAGACAAAATGCTACAAACCAAACAGGAGAAAAAATAATTGGAGATGTTAGTCAGATGCCTGCATGTCTTTACTAAGGACTGAAACAACATGCAGGCACCTAACATTTTCAATAGTTTATTTCTCCTGTTTGATTTGTAATATCATGCCTGATGAAGAAGCCCATGGAGCTTCGAAAGCTTGCAACAAGTATATTGTTCATTTTAGTTGGCCAATAAAGGTATCACTGATTGATCTTTACCATTAGATACATTTGACAACATTTGGAAGACCATATATTACCTACTCCAGTTAAAAATGAAAAAAAAATCTATATGTGTTCTAATTTGTTTTCAGCCAGGTCAGATACAGTAATGCCAAAACTCTGATCCTTCTTCATTAAGGAAATAGTAGTGTCTTATCTCTGAATTCATCCTGAGATTCAAAGGTGTTCAGACAGCCTTCACAGCTAAGATCATCAATAAGGTTTGATATTCAGCCTATTCCTGAGTTTTATGCTTAAGAGGAGAAATTAGTGGCTGCTGACCTCAACACCATATTATGCTGTTCATGACACCATCTTCTCATGACAAACTACACCATTAGGTGTAGTGGTTTAAGTGTTGGACTTGGACTGGGACACCAGGGTTCAAATCTTTTCTGAGCCATGGAAACCTACTGGGTAACCTTGGGCAAGCCTAAACAGAAGGCAATAACAAAACTCCATCAAATATATCTCACCAAGGCAAACATAAGACGGAATCACTGTAATGTGGACTTGATGCCACATAACAACAAAAACAAATTTAATAGAGTGTCGCCCAAACCAATTTTCCATATATCTTTTACTAGGCAGTATAAAATGTATGTAAAAGATAGGTGAAGAAAAGAACCTATTTCCTTCCTGTTCCTAAGCAACCAATTGCAACTTATATGGAAACAGGAGGTAGGGGGTCACTATTGACTACAACAGCCTTGTCTGCACTGGCCAAGACAACCCAGAGTATCCTGATCCCCAAGCTGCCCTGACTTCCCTGTTTCCTGGTCCTCCATTCTGACATAACAAGGCAACCAGCCATGCTCACATGGCTGGGTGCCTCATTCTGACCTCAGAGCAAGGAGCTGGCAGCAGTGGCAGATATGCTGAGCGGCAGAGCAGGACACATTTCAAACAACTGTTTAACATTGGGATGCAGGGCTCTGGATCTTCTGGGAAGTTCTGGAGCAGCTGATGAGGTATTTTAATTTATTCTAAGGGGGTTATCCCCCCAGTTCTGGAGCTGCACAGGCCATACCCTGCCCTTTCTGTTCATCCTGTTCATCAATTGGGGTTTGGGTTGGGCATTGTCTGGTCTCCCAGGGAAGACTTTTTATTTGGTCCATGCAGGCAGGGCCATTGTGGGCTGGCATTGAGCAAGTTATCCTATTACAGCCAGTCCCTTGCTCTATGCTGCATACATCTGGGTGTTATGGCATTAATTATTCCCTCTTTTGAGGGTGTGTGCAAATGGCTGCCTTCTAGTCTACTGTCAAATCTTGGAATCAGTATTATATATAAATTGATAATTCCACTGGGCCCTCTTCAAATGTGGATCTGTTTTACAGTAATCCAGTCAAGAGGTTATCAGAATATGGGCAGCTATATCAAATGGTGATATCAAATTATGTTTGTCTAGGAAAAATCACAGCTGGTGAGCCTGCTAGAAGGTACCATATATCACTGATGTTGCATGCACCACTTGCTACAAAACTGAATGCAGGAGGGCATTCAAAAAAGCAGCTCTTCCAGAAAAACTTGAATGTTGTTTTCTTGAACTTGCCCATAAAACTACCATCTTCTCATGCTAAACTTCAGTCTCTCTCCTACATTTGAGTATTAGAAATGATGATCAGCATTATATGTCCTCAGGTTAGCACTCCCCCAGAGTGAGACAAATGCCAAGATTGGGTAAGTGAGAAATATTATAGATCTATATGGTTTATAGATGTCAAAACTATTTTATTATTGTTTTAATTAAAAATAATTACAATTTCTTAGAGAAAGATAGCTGACTTTCACATGCTAACATCACTGCTCTCATAAAAGAGTTATCCTATCGCTATTCATAATTGTTTGCCAGTTTTCAGGGCTGTGGTGGATTTGTAAACAGCAAGCCTACAACTTGTTCAAAGAGATGGTACTCTTGAATCCTAATACATGTGGTGAGATGTACTATAGGACTGTAGATGATTTGCTACTTGCTAGTGCAAGCAATATGGTTATACTACAATAATTTTCTCTAAAGTAATTATAGTTTAAATTTCTGTAGTGACCCCACTAAAGCAACTTGTATGATGAAACATAAAGCAAATGAGATCATGCCAGAAAAGAGAAAATGCTAACGACTGAGAAACATTTGATAAATTATTAAATTACTCACATGTTTATGATTCTAATTCCTTTTATTCCCTGTCTCATTTACAGACAAACAGATGGAAATGAACAACTACAACTAAATTCCATTAGAGTTGTGCAGTAATTTGTTTCCCTCACACTATTTACTTTTACAAAATGTCAAGCTTTAAAGGCCACAAACACCTACTAATTAGCAGTTTAATTGAACATTGAGAAGACATTGTTTAACTAAATACCCTCTTCTAGTACAAAAGTTTAAGGAAATCAAAAGGAGTACCATGAAATCATCTAGGATTAGCAAACCTAATAGGCTAATCAATAAAAATACATGAAACTTTTGACAAAGTGATGTTCCTCAAAGTGCTGAGTTGGCACAAATCCCAGTGATACAATTTTGTGATTATGGTTTTAGAAGCCATTATATATCCAAGATTCAATTTAACAAAAACCTCTCAGTTTAACATGTCAGGCTAAGACTCTTGCTCCAAAATGTGGAAAATTTCAGTTGTTAAGAATCTGAACAGATACATTATTTGTGCAATATGAATGTGATAGTCTATATCAGGGTTTCCGAACCTCTTTGACTCATGGAGCCCTTATTTCTATGGTGGAGCCTCTAAGAGGCCTACCTTATGTCTTACAAAATAAGGGTGTTTAGGAATATATATATATATATATATATATATATATATATATGAGAATATATTCTTATTCTTTATATTAAATATTTATTTATTTAGGTATTTATATCCCGCCCTTCAGCCCTAATGGCTCTCAGGGCAGCTTACAATTATTATTTTTAATCAGACAGTTCCCTGCCCTCAGGCTTACAATCTAAAAGACATGAAACAAAAGGAGAAGGGAATGGTGGAGGGAAAGGGGATGAGGTCCAGTGGTTCTTCTCTCCCTCTGAGGCCTGGGCCAAGGCAGATGGATTGGAGGGAGGGCTCTTCCTTCTTCCAGGCTAGCCCTGATGGAGCTGGACCTGCTTGATGAACTCCCTCTCAGGCCGGCAGATGGC
>NC_056526.1:155308948-155392564 GCF_019175285.1 Sceloporus undulatus
AGTTATGGAGGGCGGAGTCTCCTTCCTTCAGGCTAGTCCTGATGGAGCTGGACCTGCCTGGTGAACTCCCTCTCAGGCCGGCGGATGGTAGTTATGGAGGGCGGAGTCTCCTTCCTTCAGGCTAGTCCTGATGGAGCTGGACCTGCCTGGTGAACTCCCTCTCAGACCGGTGGATGGCAGATATGGAGCGCAGAGTTTCCTTCCCCTCAGGCTGGTGGATGGCAGTTATGGAGGGCTGGAGTCTCCTTCCCCTCAGGCTGGTGGATGGCAGTTATGGAGGGCTGGAGTCTCCTTCCCCTCAGGCCGGTGGATGGCAGATATGGAGGGCAGAGTCTCCTTCCCCTCAAGAAATTCTTTCATTTTCCCTTAACAGCCACAGAGCACCTGGGAAGTGCATGTGAAGCCTTAAGGTCTCCTTGGAGCACAGGTTGGGAACTTCTGGTCTATTATTTGTTCAATATAGATATGACATGATACTTTAAGGGCCTAAGTACCCTAAGGACACCAGATACTGTCTATTCTTGGAAGCTAATCAGTGCTGCTTAGTACTTGAATGGGAGACCACCAATTAATACCAGGTACAGGCTACATTTCAGAGAAAGGAACTGGCAAAACCACATCTGAGCATTTCTTTTCTAAGAAATCTTACCCTTCACAGTAGACTGGTAAAATCAAACAGTTGTAGCCTCACCTAATCTGTATCTTCTTCTTCCTTAATAACTTTTGCCATCTTTGTTGGAATTTTGGAAGGTATGGCATAGACTGAAATGTGTTGGTCTTTTTTACCAATTAAGTAAGCATTCTTTAAAACCATGTTGAGATGTTTATTTTGTGGATTTCTATGGGCGCCTTCCAGTTATTGTTTCTTGGCATTCCTTTATCACCTCTCAATCTACTAGGGCTCCCAAGGCAATGTACAACAAATAGGAAGGTAAACTTTGACAAGTTTGTCTAGTCGTGTCCAACTGTAGGGAGTGATGTTCATCTGTGTTACTCAGCCAAGGGATCCAGTGTTGTCAAAGGTGACTCTGTGGTATTGTGGCCAAGATGACTGCTTGGAATGTTGCTGCCTTCCCACCAAAGTGGTACCTACTTGCATTTTTACATGCTCTCAAACTGCTAAGTTGGCAGAAGCTGGGACTAGTGACTGGAACTCACTTGATCCCATGGCACTTGGGTCTCAACCTTGCGATTGTCAGTCAGGGTTTTAACTGCTAAGCCACTGCATCCCCTGTGCAATGAATAAAATCATTTAACACATTAAATGTATGACCAGAATCAAATAGAAACAAACTGAAACTTCTCTTTCAGAAACAGTTGTTCAAAGGTAACTTAATTGCTTCAACACTGTTCCAACATGCAGTGAACAATGATACATCTCCAGGTGCAGTCTGTTGGCACTAATGCAAGTTTAGTATCCAGCCTGTCCATTCTCTCAGGAAAGATGATTCAAAATGCTTTATCAGTGTCAGAGGTTGGCCTATAGTACTTTCAAGGCCCTTTCCAACTCTATCATTCTATGTGGGTAATACACATTGCCACCCCAGATGGATATTTATTATGAGAAGAGATTTATATCTATTAAATGATAGCTAGATGTATGATATATTCTCTTCCATAGGTCCTATATTTGTAATCCAGTGTGAACAGACAAATCCGGGACTTACATCCATCACTCCACTGTTGACAGCTATTGAGCTTCAAGGTTATGTTAAAGCTGAAGCAGAGGATAGCATGTCCTATTTATATTGTCTATACTCACATATAACAGCTGCAGTATTTTTGAAGCTTAAATGAACATGGAAAACCTTAACATAAGTTAAAATAAAATAAATATAACTTAAAGTTCACTTGGGAATGAATGTCTTATAGTGTGTAGAAGAAATTACTGTTGTTGTTCTTTAGGAGTTAGACCAAGTAATATTAAGTGGGCCAAACAAGACCTAAAATTAATATTTCACCCATATGTTCAACTATGTTATAACAAATGTTTCAGTTACATTTTCATTTCTCTGAAAAACCAGTTCTACAGTTGCCAGTCTCACTGAGTATGCTTTGAATTTATTGTATGTAAAGCTTAGGCTAAGAAGTGTAATTCATGCCAGAGGATGTCCTGAAAGACAGTAGTTAAAAGGTTATGGGCCCTTAATTAAAAATAGCACATGAGCCAATGTGCTTAGATGTTTCTGCCAATATTGAGTTGGTAACTAATTACTAAGAAAGGAAAATGCTATGGGGAAATCATATTGGCAGCCTGATCCACATTCCATAGTTACATTATTAAGCGTCAGAATTTAAAATTACATAGCAGAATACTATGCATGTTTACTCAGAAATCAGCCACACTAGGTTTGCTCCTCCACAGGTAAATACACATTAACTTATTAATAAATCCAAATGACTTATTCATATAACTAACTTATTTGAATAATCATGATAGGGGTATATTGAAATTGGGTGTTATTTCTGCAATTCGATGTACAGGTAGCTTGTTCATATGAAAGCCTCTTATACATATGTATAATCAAGATGTATGTCAGAGTGTTTTTGTGTTTTTAGTGTTACACTAGGACACTGGACACCATGTTTTGAATTCCTGCTTGGCCATGAAAACACACTGGGTGAACTTGGGCAAGTCACACTCTCTCAGCCTCAATGGAAGGCACTGCAAAATCCTCCCAAACACCCCTTGCCAAGAATACAACATGATAGGCTTGCCTTAGGATCACTAGAAGTCAGAAAACAACCTGAGGGTTTGAAACAACATCACTCCTAATGCCTTTTCTACAGAGTAAATGAATAAAATTAATTGGGATGCTTCCTAGAAAGGCTGCTAATGAGAGCACTGAACATTGTCTTCATTAAATTCTAGATCAGCTTCCTATGGTTGCTGTTTGTGTGTCTTCAAGTCACCTGTTGATTTATGGGGACCCCATGAATTTCATAGGGTTTTCTTAGGCAAGGGATACTAAGAGGTGGTTTTGCAATTTCCTTCCTCTGTAATATAGCCTACAGTACCTGGCATTTCTTTCTGTAGCTGAGGCCAATTGTATCCACTTTGATCATATATATGGGCGTGCATGCATGCACGCACGTGCGCGCGCAAAGAAACAGCTACATATTAACACTGATCTTCATCAGGCCTCAAAACATGTTTCCAGATACTTGTCTAGACTTTCATCCTCCTCCTGTGATTAATTCAAATTTAAAGTGTCCAAATAGCGTGATCAGAGTTCACACACCCCACGCTTTTCTCCTGTTCTTCTCCCATCAGTAAATCACAACTGCTAGCCTCCCTGTATGATAATCTCCTTACCAGCATACTTATCCCATCAGTAAAGCATCATGGAGCTGCCATTTGGTAATAACAGGATCTTCCTGGCTTTACGGAGTTCCTGCAGCATGTGGCATGTAAATGCCATGCCACCAGAGCTCCCAGAAGCCAGCGCGCATGTGGGCAGATGGGCAACATGAAGCAGGCTTCTGGGTATCTTGGGTGCATGCGTTGTGTGTACGCCATGCCCACAAGTTGGCTAGAAGCCAGCTTTTTATGTCGGTCTTACTCCAGTTCTTACTCTTCTCTTCTTGCTAAACCCCCACACACTGGGACTTCTTTCTGTCACCTTCCTGTTCCTCCCTACTACTACTGATTTTATTCCTGAGTTCTATGCACCCTGTCAAAAGTGTAATCCTTAACCTTTTTTTTTGACAGACAGAACCAGTTATAAAGTTCCTTGTATGCAAGCTGTTTCTTATTAGTTACATTTTTCTAGACACTTGCATTATCCTCTCTCAAGAGTAAGACTTTTAAATTAGCAAAGGTGTAACTGATAACATTCTGCATATTAAAAGGCATATCCCACATGATGACATACTCCACAGCATTTTAGCATATTTACTGTTTTAATTTTAGATCCTTGAGGCTATATGGCATTATCGAATCAGAGGATACAAACATTTGCTAATAAAACAAGTATACCTGGTAGGCCATGTAGGCTCTAACATACTGTGATCTTTCTAATCAACAAAGTTTAATGTTTAAAATCTCATTAGCATAGCCTGAGTCAGCAAGTTAACGATTGTCCTAATGAGCAAAACATGTTGGAGAATAATGGCTGATATTTATGTCTATAAGCACAAGAGGGAAAAACTGAAGTGTAAAATTTGGTAATCTGCCGATTGTTCATTCTAAGTACTACATAATATTGTTCAGTTGGCAAACTGAGTACATAATATTATTCAATTGGCAAACAAGTATTTCTAACTTCTCCTATCACCTGTTTAAAATAAAATAATCTCAATAATCCCCAGTTATGTCACTAGTAGGGTGTGGGTCACAATCTACAGGTTCAGGCTGATGATGATAGGAATGAGCTAGCATCCACTGTTAGAATGACTATACAGTCATCCCTCCATATTTGCGGCTTTGATATTTACGGATTTGATTATTCACAGATTTGATTAATATGTTCTCTCTAGGAATATCTAGGTCCTCCAGGGCAACTCTATGGTCAACTTTAACTAAAAGTTAAAGAGAGAATGCTCTACTAGGCCTTTGTAGCTCCTCCAGGGCAGTTCCATGGTCAGTGTCTGTCGGACATCAACCATTTTGTCTCTGCCATTGTGTCTTTTAGAGCTTGTCTATAGAGATTTTGCTTACTGCTCCCTCCTAAAGTGCAAGGATATAGTGCTGGTGTCATAATATCTTGACAATTTACCTCTCTTCAGCATGGTGTAGTGGTCTGAATGTTGGACTAAGACTCTGAAGACAAGGATTCAATTCCCAACTCAGCCATGAAACCCATTGGGTGACCTTGGGCAAGTCACATGTTTTCAGCCTCAAGGGAAGGCAATGACAGGCACCCTCTGAACAAATCGTGCCAAGAAACCCCTGAGTTGGAAACATCTTGAAGGCACACAACAATTACAAAGATTTGTTATCTATAGTGTAGGGCAGCGACAAAGAGTGATGAATCCTCTGCCACAGATGTCAGCACCCTTCTCTCACCAGCCCAAAGAGGCTTCCAGTAGGCACTGATGAAAGAGATGAAGTAAGGAAAGCAAATAATTCGCAAATAGAAATTTGCTGTGCCAGCCCAGGTTAAGGAGTGATGGTGGCACTGGATCACAAGTTAGTCTAAGGAACAGATAAAACTGCTGTGGAGATAGGTCATCAATGATTAGGTCAAAGTAACAGTCAGATACAATTATAATAGTAGCAACTGTTTACACTTTGAATTATACAGACTTATAACTGCTGAGGAGACATGATGGAAATATATCTCCTCAGCCAATATGAATGAAATGTACAATAAAATAATAGCATTTGTTTTATTTAACAATATGAATTAAACATACTATCTAATAGAATATGAATAGACTTCAAATGAATGCAAAATTACACACATGCATATGTAGGAAAAGAAAGAGGTGGACAAGAAATAAATGAGCAAATGAATCACTCCTAAATGCCTAACAACTGGGGAGGGAGATTCTCTGTCTAAAGCACACAAATACATACAATGAACAGAATACACTCTGAATTAACAAGAACTACAAAAGAAATATTAGGCTAACAAATTAACAAGAGAAAGGATTGGGAAATGACAAGAAAGACTCAAAGAAGTAGGTTATATGAAAATCACCAACAAACCCTCCCCACAACTTTCCCTTTTTTTAAAAAAATTGTTATTGTTATTCATTTAACATGCAAAGATAAATTCACTTCACAAACGAACATAAAAGCCGCATAACATATACTTTCATATCTTTCCAATCTCCTCTTTACTACAGCCTTCTTTATCATCTTCTCCTCCTTCCCAATCCTTTCTTCTTCTTCTTCTTCTTCTTTTTCTTCTTCTTCTTCTCCTCCTCCTCCCCCCTTTTTCTTTTCTTCTTCTCTTTTCGTTCTCCTTTTTCCAACTTCAACCCTTCCTCCTTCCCTTATTTAAATCCTTCATTCTCCCCATTCTACTCCTTATCCTCTCTTCTCTTCCTCCTTCCCCAATCTGTCCATTTATTCAAACCTTCCTCTACATACTTATACCCTCAACTATCCTTTATCTTCTTCCCTTACTTCCTTACCTACTTACTTCTTCCATACATCTTCCTCATTTTCTCTCATTCCAACTAAGCCCTACTAAACTAAATAAACAAAGTAAAAAGGAGGAACGAACAGAGACAAACAGTCAAACAATCAAGCAGGCATATCATTCTGAATTCCTCATATCTACTTTATTCTATCTTTATACTATTCTTTGTCCTCCCTATCATTTTCTGCTTAACCTCTTTGCTACAATTCTTCCTCCCTATAATTTCTCTCTATCATTTCTGTTCTATCTCTTAAATCCCTAGTGATGCTCTTATCAATTCTTTATTATTATACTTTAACCTTATCCCTTTCTTTTTCCTTCCTGCGCTTTAATTTATTTAATATTTAATAATTTTAATAAATTTCTATAATAGTTTTAATGAGCTTAATACATTTCTCTATTTTTATTTTATCAAAATTATAGTTGCCAGATGCCAATTCTCCCCACTGTTCTCTCAAAAATTTGATTACCAAATTCCACTCCTTATCCAGTTTTTCCAATAAGTTATCTTTCAGCAATTGTGTTAATTTATCCATTTCCGTACTATCATATAATTTCCACAACCAATCTTCTTTTGTGGGTATAACTTTCTTATTCCAATTTTGGGCAAAAATAATTCTAGCCACCGTGATTAGATAAAATAATATTTTCCCAGTTTTTTTTCTACTTCATCCTCTAATTTCAATTCCATGTTTATCCCTAATATTTCATTAATTAAATTGCTAATCATTATCCAATATTTTATGGCAGCATTGCACTTCCACCAGCAATGGAAGAAGGTTCTGGCGGGTGTATAATCACATTTCTAGCAGCAATTGTTTATATCGTTTAAAATTTTAGCTATTTTATCTGGGGACATGTACCATCTGTAGTACGTTTTAAACCAATTTTCTCTCAATCCTTGAGAAGCTATATATTTCAATCCTTTAATCAAAATTCTTTCCCACTGCTCCATTTCTATAGGGTGTCCTATGTTGATTGCCCACTTAATCATTATATCTTTTACCACATCTTTTTCCATTTGCCATTCTAATAATTTTTTATATATATATTTGTCCTGTCATCTTCTTATTTTCCCATATAGGATTTCTTCTGTTTCTGTCTTTCCTTCCTCTATGCCCTGAGTTCTGATATCTAATTTTACCCTTTCATCTGTCTATCATGGAACCACCCAAGATTAAACCCTTTACCTTCTTATATTTCTTGTTTTATTATTTTAATCTCCCCTCCTTGTTTTTCTATTATGTCCTTATATGTGCACTATTTATCATCTCTGTCCATTTTTTTCCCCTCTAAAAGGGCTTCCTGGGGTGATAACCATTTAGGGATCACCCACAACTTTTTCAAAGTTCAGATGCAAAGAGCTAGATTTAACAAGTGAATGAAGAAATGCAGGAGACAATTCACCATGCAACTGCAATGACTTCACACAATTTTTCCCAATTAGCACTGTGACTTGAGACAGCTTGTGCAATTCTTGCCCTAGATTGCACATTATATCTGTCAGTGAGCAAAGCCAAACTCCACTCCTTTCCTTCCATGGCACACCACCTTCAAGATTTTGTCTTGCAGCCATTCTGGAAATATTCTGGCTTTTCCCATGCACTAGACCAAGAACTTCTACCTGCACATCTTGGCTTGTAATTAAAACCTTTATGTCCTGTAAACTTCTCTTTATAATCAAGACTGAACTTGTAACCTCATAACCATACTCAAAGGTTTCACATTTCTGTTACAGTGTACATTCCCTTACCTCCCTACCTGACAGATTGCATGAATGCCTACTTGAATGCATGTATAGATGGATGTATATATGTCCACAGAAGCTCCACTCCATTCATCTGATGGATTGTAAAAATAAATAAATAAAACTAATTTATATCCCGCTTTTTGTTACCACAATCAAAGCGGCATACAACCTTTAAAAATACAATATATACAATTCCCACCTTAAAAAAGGATTAAACAATTCTATCCAATAAAAATATAAATGATAAAATCTAAAAACAATAATACAATAGTCCACAAAAACTTGTGCTAAAAATTTATTTTTCTCATTTAGCCTTAAAAATGCTACAAAATTTGTTTATAGATTTTCCCTTCTTATTTTTATGCCCCTGTTTTGTATCAGTCCTTATTGCTTTGAATAGTGCTGATCTGCCCTGGTATCAATCTGGGCCAATCTGATCTGAAATTCACCTAGACTACATTGGCTTTATTCCGTACAAGAATATTACTAAGTAATTGGATAACTTTTGTACTAAATAGGTGGTGAGCTTATCATCGTATACTTCTTTTCCTATCATCACCCCATTTTATTCTTAGCACTTTGAGCTTGCAAAGTTATCTAAAACTTGGTGTTTTGTTAATTGTTACTGAATCCCAAACATTAACCACTGCTGTGTACAGTGCTTTAGCATAGTATCAATCTGACCACTTGGGCCACATTAGAAATTTTCCCAAATGGGATCACACACACACACACACACACACACACACAGAGTCTTTATAGTCTTTATAGCTTCCTTGCTTCATTTAGAATTGTCAAGGCAGCATCAATAATTATTTAAAAGCACACAAATTAAACAATGCCAGAGGCAAATAACATTAAAATTAATATTTAAAATACATGTAGCAGTTAGATCTTATTTCATAAATTCAACATCCAGAAAAACAGAAAGGGAAAACTTGCAAACACAAATATATATGTCAATCATTAATAAGGAGAGGCTGGTTTTTAACTACTATTGCTCAAAGAGCCAGTCTGCTATCTGCAACATAAGTGTAAATCAAGCAGTACCCAAATTTTGTCAGAGAAGTTCTAGGCAATGGTTAAGAACCAAAATATTATTTTATTAGCATAAAAGTCGTGCTACATTATACAACTGTTATTCAGCTGTTCTAGAATGACATCTTAGTGGCCAAATGAATACACCAAGATGTTCATTATGCTGTGTTTTTACTTACCTTTTTGAAACACAGCACAAAGTAAATGCTCAAGAAAAAAGACAACCAATGTGAATAAAACAAGCTTGCATAATGTAATCAAGAATAAAATAAAAGGATAGATGATGTTCTGTATGTGACAGGTAGCAGTAGATATGAGGAATGCAGAGATAGCAAAATGGAATTAAGTAAAGATAACAAAAGCTAATACAGAGAATGGAAATAAATTGCAGAAGAGGTGAACATAATTAAAACTTTCTCCCCAAGTACCCAAGGAATGAGAGATTAGGGAGAGAGAAAGCTCATCCTTGGGGAGATTGCAAAAATAATACCCTGACTGTTGAGGCAGGAATGATGATAAAAATAAATGAACATATTTATCCAGTATTCACAAGAGTAGTAGATATGGGGGAGGGGGGGGAACTAAGGGGAATATATATATATATATATATATATATATATATATATATATATGGACATACTAGAAAAGATGCTGAAGGGAAAAATTGTAAGTATATTAAACTATGAGAAAAGCACCTGAGAATTTATAATGGTTAAGAAGTTAACAAGCCTTGGCACCAAACAGTAGCTTATTCAATCAGGTGTTTATAATAACATGAAATAGCCCTGGAAATCAAATCTCCAGTTTGTGTGCAAATCAAGTGTGTCAGTACAGATATTATTTTAAAGGATGATTAGCTAATAAACCATCAAAAGCATTACAGAGATATCAGAGCAACTACTATACATCTCTGTGTGAAAAAATAAATAAATGAAGAGCTGTTTATTCAAACTAAAACTAAAATATTCCTTTGTCATAAGAGAGGTATGTGTACAATACTGGGGGTTTCTTCAACTCAAAGGAATAGTTTTGAATGAACCCCAAACGACCACTTTTAACAGGTGACTGCCCATTCCCAAAACCTCTGGTTCAAGGGCTGTGAGAACTGTGTCTGGGATATGCATGGTACATTGTGAATACCTTGAAGCATCCACCTCTATGGATATGAAGCCTAGGGTCAAAGGTCCAAAACACACTCCAGAAGTAATCCAGTGTCAGACCACTTTAACTGTCCTGGCTCAGTGCTAGGGAATCCTGGGAATTGTAGTTTATTATGGCACTGGAGCTCTCTGACAGAGAATGCTAGACCTAAACTACAGTTCCCAGAATTTCCTAGTACTGAGCCAGGGTAGTTAAAGCAGTCTCAAACTGGATTATTTCTGGAGTGTGTCTTGGACCAAAGAAAGACTACCAGTTCCCCTGATGAATGGTGCAACATTTTTCCATTCATATAACTTAAGAGGATTAAGACAAAGAAATGGCACAGACATCAAGCCTATTAGACTGGGTAGGATGCTCACACATCCTTTCACAGAGGCTCATCTTTGACATTATATTCAATAAAACATGACCTTAATTCAAAACAGTACAATATTGTATATTATCTGTCTCTTATTTTCCATTGCAAATAATTCCACTTTCAATTCACATATGATTTTACTTCAATCTCTCAGAAACAAAAAGTGCCAGAAAGACCAATGAATATGCATAAAACAATCAGGGGTGTGTGTGTGTGTGTGTATAAAGTTTATGTTATGACACACAACATTATTATGTGAGAATCTGGTGGGCTTTTTGGAGTGGGGAAAAACCTTAGAGTATGCATTTCATTCTCAGGATCATTATGCATGCAAATATGTAGATACATTGAGATCTCACAATAACAGATAATCTTTGTTTGAACTGGTACCATTGGATCCACAATGTGGTCAGATAATCCAAGAAGTTAACTTTACTGAAATTATCCAAAACTGAAACATGTTCTGAAGACATCTTATAAGAGAAAATGTACTGAGACATTTTAACTGTCTTAACGTGAAAATAGGATGACATGGATTTAACGGCGAACAGTAGCAAAAGCAACATAAACCAGAAATAAAGTGCATTTGCATCCTCTAGTTACAGTGTCCCTTATCACACTTAGATTATGGGAATTTTAAGACTAATTTGATATATTACCCTTCAGATGCATGACATGATGGTGTCTTCCAGGTTTGAGTTTGCCCTTTGCAATTACAGACCTGAAAACATAAGCAACCTCAGAATCTGAAGTGAAACATCATTCTGGTAAACAAAATTATCAATGTCTGTTAACAACTCTTCAGTAAGACTTCTTTATTCTCTTTTTCTCTGCCTGTCTTATTCTTATTATCTCCTTGAGTGGTTCAAGATGACTGAAGTTCAGCTATGGATCAAGCACCTCAAGTAATATTTTCAAGTATTAGGCATCAGCTATTCTTATTAATATTTGCCAGAAAATTTCCTGCTTTGCTGCTTTAAAACTTCCTTCTTATACCTTCTTTTATTTTTTAAAAAAATAATTGGATACATCATGAATTATTTGAAGATAATTACATGCCAGAATGTCCTTGCGAAGAACCAAGTGTTTGTGAACTTTTATTCAAGTTGATTAGCACAGTGTATGAAGTAATGTATGGAAACATCATTCTGTGGATATTTGGTGACATATAATTTATGAAGGTGTTAATTGTCTCTGACAATTTCACATTACAATATGCATGCTAAGCCACCAGAGACTAAAGATATGTTTGCACATCACAAACAGAAAGCTTAAGATCAGTCCATCAATAAGCTAGCAAGTGGAAAGGAAACATCCTTGAGCAGTATTATCAGAGTTTAGAACAAATATGACACTTTAAGTGAATTACGGAAAAGAAATATAGGAGTGGACTTAGGTCCTGCATATGTTCATCTACAGATCATTTCCATCCCATGATTGCCTTAATCTGTAATTTAAAGGAAAACTGCATGGAAATTCATATTTAAGTTTGAATTGTAAATGTATTTTTTTTTCAAAACACACTTTTACTGGGTTTTTTAACCAATAAATGTTCAGGAACTTTCAGAAATAATTACATGTGTGGATCATAGAATCATAGAGTTGGAAGAGACCACAAGGGCCATCCAGTTCAACCCCCCTGCCATGCAGGAACTCTTAATCAAAGCATACCCAACAGATGGCCATCCAGCCTCTGTTTAAAGACCTCCACGGAAGGAGACTCTACTACACTTCGAGGGAGTGTACTTCACTGTCAAACAGATAATGAACAGCTAATGAAATCCCACTCCACACCTTAATTCTAGAAATGTGGTTCAGCAGATGATAGAAGAATTCACTAGTAACAAATTCCTTATTTATTCCTAAGAGAAGTTTCACTTATTCATCTTCTATTAATAAAAACAAAACAAAACAGTAGATTGGGGGGGGGGTTTCAGGCTATGTGGCTGTGTTCTGGAAGAAAACCCCATAAAAACAAACAAACAAACAAACAAACCTATGGATTCCACCAGCATCTGTCACTGGCATCTTCAGACAATGTTGGCATGGGAGTTAGTAGGGAACATATGTACTGTGTGACCCTTGGTTGAGGGGTAGTGATTTACATGCTAATCTCTGTGTTGATCTGTTGTTGAATGACAAGGCCTCAGGGTGTCCATTTAATTAATGATCCATTGTCTGCTGGGAAAGCCCCCTGACCCTGGATGGTTTTCATTTGCACATGCTGGGCCTTGATTTTGATGTTTTTCAGGTCTGATGGCCACACTATTTTATTTGTTTACTTTAAGGGTTCCTTCTTTCCTGTTGAAGTTGTCCAGGGGTTGATGGATTCAATGGCTTCCCTGTGCATTCTGACCTGATAGTTGTTGGCATTGACCAGAATTTCAGTATTTTCAAATAGCATTTTATGCCTCAAATGATTTATAACGTGTTCTGCTACTGCTGATTTATCTGCCTGACCGAGTCAGCAGTGTCTCTTATGTTCCTTGATTCGTATTTAGATTCATGCAGCAGCATTTGTTGGTCCCTATGTAAACTTGTAGACTTAACATGTAAATAGTTTCTTTTCAACCAAGGGTCACACAGTACTTATATATACCCATGCATTCTCATGCCAGCACAAAACCTGGTGAAACATCAGAAATAAACTCTTCTACAACATGGTCACATTGCCAGAAAATCCCACCCAAAAAAACAACAACAAAAAAAAAAACCCTATGGATTTCAGCTGTGAAAGCCTTCAACTTCACAAAGAACAGTGATGGCTAATACAGTCCGCCCTTCCCTTATGCGGGGGATCTGTTCTGGATCCCCTCGCGTGAGGGGAATTCCATGTATGCTCAACTCCCATTTAAATGAATGGGGGTTGTACACACAGTGTGCAGCAGTGCGGCACATGCACACAATGAGCGCGGGTGCCATTACTCCTTATGGGGAGTGCCGCTCTTTTTCCCAGTGCAGCTTTCACCGTATACTGAAAGCCACGTAAGGCATGCCCATGTATGATGTGGTGCACTGTATACACTAGCTGAATGTGTTGTCTGATTTCACAGACATGGGGGTGGGGTGAAATCCAGACTTAGCATGTTAGAGTTTTTCATCAAATCTGTTGGAAGAATTACTGAACAAAGAGCACATGGACAAAGTTAAGTGGTGTTTGGGCTACATGCTTCCACTCCTTTTGTGTGAATGTACTACTTTTTATGGCATATTATATTCAGTATGGTTTTAAAATTACCTATGGTCAACCTTTAAAATCTTTGTTCAGTCCATTTCCAGTCAATGTGACCATTAGCTATGGCACCAGAAATATCCTATTTCTACATTCCTACAGGGGTCCAGTGCTCATTACTAAGCCCTGAGGCCTCAGTAACTCCTCCTTGTTACAGTTGTTACCTATTAATCTGCCCTTCTAGATCATTTTAACAGTGATAACAATAGATAGGATCTTCACAAGACTTGTGTTCTTCTTCTAAGTAGTGAAACTGATGGGCCAGATAAAATGGTTTCCACCTGCTTTGAAGGCAAGGTGTTTAAATGACTCATATTTCCAAAGCAGGTGAAAACCAGATTGAAGCAGCAATCTGGGTCTAAAAACCAGAGCAAAGAGAAGCCGTGATAACTCAAGATGAAAATGCTCATCTTTGCCCCTGCAGATAAATGCACTGGTGCAGGTGCACATTAAAAAAGAATGGCGCTGGTGTACACATAAGTACAACATACACAAATCAGACAGTTCAAGAAGGGGTATAGTGTGAAGGGTGGTGAATGGGGCATGTAGGGGGGGCCCTATGATTGTGCTTTGGCCAGTGTGTTACTGGACACACCAATGCTCTGATGCTCTGTATTGGAGGAGGATCACAGGTGTGACTATGTGGCCGATCAAAAGGGCAGCCATCCAATGGAATGGCATCTAGGCAGCAGGGAGTCTACAGTGGTGTGTTTGTATAATTATGCTCATGCATGGTGGGAAGACAACAAAAAAACAATCCAGCAGCACAGCACAGGAAAAGCACAAGATCTGGTTTTAGGTAGGAGATCTGTGTTAAGCCTATCTGGTGCACCACCACTTCTGCTGAAGGCAGCAGACTCTTTGTTGACCACATGTCCAGGTGGCTATTTCTGTCCTCTGTGGAAGCAGTGATGCATCAGGTAGGTTTTACACAAAGTTCATGCCCTCAAGAAAGTGGTGGTGATGACTCAAAAAAGGGGTGGCAGACCATCAGGGCCAATGTGATGTCAACCCATCTGTCCCTTGTGCACAACAATGCAGTGCTGCACTGGATTTGGCTCAGTGCATGGTCAGTCCAGGGCCAATCCAGGACATAATGATCCAGACTGGTCTTGGATTAAGCTGCAGGTGTAGACGCACCCTACGCCTCCACAGTTCCCAAAGAAAAATGAAGTTCTGTGTTGGTGTTAGGGAGTGGCAGCCTAGATATCTTTTGACTGAACTATGCTAAGCTGTGTTCCAGTTTTAGTGTTTCTGATTTTCTACCCAATCTGACTCAGGTCATGGGGGAAATTACCCACCAATACTCAGTACATTTAACAAGTACTGTATATGCATTTGATAAAATGAGGAGGGCTATTTAAATACCAGCTTTCTATTAGAAACTGAAGGTGACATAGACAGTTTCAGGGAGAAAAACTGCTGTCAGTTCCTGTAATGACTTTTCTTATCTGAAATTGTACAGCAAGCCAACACTGCAGAGAAGAATGAGTAACAAACTGAATTAAAACAGCAAGTATAAATATCTTATTAATGCTTGTGACAAATGATTAACAAGGATATTTTTTTGCAAAACTGAATACTTGTATAATGTATTGTGACATGCTGAAGGAAAACATGAGCATAAATAAATATACCTTTACCTCAACTGCACTGTGACACTTGATGCAACAACAGATTATGGAATCATTTGAAATATAATCTTAAAATTCACTGGCATTTTTTATTTGAATCACAAAGTCATAAAGGAACATGTTATTTAGCTGCATTTTCTGGTAGCTGTCACAAGAATTGTGTTTATATGAGGTATGAAATGATGTTGTGCAATGAACATTGCAAGCCAAACAGTTTGTTGTCTTACAGTCTTTATTTTCTTAGGCTAGAAAATCAGAAAACTGGAATAAAAAAACAACAACAATGGTTCATCTTTATTTTTGAAAAACAAACCATATCCCTCACTCAGAAATCTGTTGATTGCCTTGGGTTCTAGGTGGCCACAGAACAAGATGACAGAGGACTGTTTTTCCCCAAGAGTCAATGTTAAGAGGCAAAATTGTGGCTGTTGTACCATTCAGACTAAGAGCAGATCATTTCTATATCTGATATTCCAGAGTCCCAGAGAGGAATCTTCAGCCTTTCTCCTAACCTTCCATCACTTTAGAATTCCTAAACATTTTTGTAGTGTTCATTTCTGGTCCTGTGGTGATCTAATGATAAAGTGCTGCTTAAATGTAACACCCCAAATTTGGTTTTACTGATTAAAAGTACTTCTAATGGAAAGGGGCATTCTGTTCAAATGGTAAGTTGAAAACCATAATGTAAGTCTCTGAAGTGTTTATCAAACAACATGTCATACTTTTTTAAATCAGTTCTTCATGCATATAAATTTTGCCTCATTTATATCCTTTGAAATGAACCCAAAGTGAATATTCTCACACATACCCTTAGTACTGATTATTTTATCACCCACATAAGTAAAAATGCTTTATTAGAAAGGCAGTAATTAATGCAAAATTAAAAAGCTCTTCACTTTTATGTCTGATGTTGAAAGAAACTCTGTTATAAAATAATCAATGGAAAATGCAGTTTCTAATATGCACCGTGAATATACAATGTATATTCCCCAGAGATTTGTTAAAAGAGCACTGTTTAGATTTCAAAGGCACCATGGTGTTTCCTGCTACAGTTGGCCCTCTGTATGCATGGATTCTGCATTCACAGATTCCATCATCCATGGCTTGAAAAAAAAATCCAAAACTAATTTTGTCATTTTACATTAAGAACGTCATTTTACTATGACATTAGGCCCGTACAGACAGGCCAAAATAAAGCTGCTTCAGTTCACTTTGGGGGTATGCTGTTTAAATTATTCATGAGTCCTAAGAGTCCAGAAACCTCACCAAAGTCATGCTCCAGTCCTAAGGATCAATGCTTGCTCTGCCTCTCAACTGAAAAATTGCAAGATGTTTTATATTTTTAAAGAATGGTAAACTTAGGGCCAAAACAAATGGCCATATACAGGTGGCTTTATGCCACCCCTTTGAGCATCAGATTGGGGCCACAGCAACCACATTCCACGGCCCTGATCTGGCTTTTTCTGGTGCAAAAAGAAGTGATAAAATGCATGTACACAATTATATGTATGTGTGGTGGTCAAAAGCTTCAGACTTCAAAAGCCTGGTTTTTTTTATTATTATTTTATTTTAGTCAGTTATGTCAGGGTAGATACCTGCAGGATATGGGGCTCTGAGATTGGTTTTTATCTTCTATAACAAAGGGCCTGAATGGACAGGCCAAAATAAATCTGCTTCAGGCCACAAAGTATGCTGTTTAAATGACACATGCATCTTAAGAGGCCCAAAGCTGCACCTAAGCTGCGCTCCAATCCTTAGGACTGGAGTGTGGCTTTGGTGAGGCTTCCGGCCTATTAGGACACATGCTTCATTTAAACAGCACACTTCCAAAGTGGTCCGAAGCAGCTTTATTTTGGCCTATCTGTTTGGGCCCAAGGATATACCATTTCAGGTCACTCCTGAATTAATTAATTAATTAATTAATTGTACTAAATAGAGTCTTGAATTCATGTCACTTGAGACTATAATGTTGGGATCCATAATTAGCATGCTATGCTTTCCCTACATGAAAATGAAAACAGATATACAAGAATTTTAGAAACAAAATGAATGGGACAACTGCACCATTCTTCTTCTCCCAAGCATACTCATTACCTTGAAGACTACTCCAATTGCCAGATGAGGCTGCTTGTTGTTTGAGTTATGAGTAGGTTCAGGAAATTCTCTTAAAATCAGAAAGAGGTAATCCATGTGTCATGAAAATATGCTTCCCTTTTCTCTTAGAAAACCTTCATTTGTTTGTATTTAGTAGTGTGCATGTCTCTCTAAGAGTTTAAGCATAGTATTCGTGTCTTTTACTATTTGTTGGTCTTGGTCAGATTTTATTCCTTTCAGAATGCCTGTGAATCTCATCTTTGTCTGAGTTTGTCATCCTCTATTTTATAGTCTGCAGTTCCTTTCCCCTCTTTCTACCATGTTTGAGGAACATGGATTACAAAGCCTCTCATCACTAAATCTGGCTTGGGTCCAGTTTACTTGAACGAATGCCTCCTCCCATGTAAACCTTCCCGCACAGTCAGGTCCTTCAGGAAGAACTTACTGCAGTCAAGAAAAACTAGACTGGTGGCGACTTTCCATAGGACCTTCTCAGCTGTCACTCCACAAGTCTGGAATGGCCTGCCAGAGGAGATTCGTCAAATTACATCTCTCAACACTCTCAACAAAAATGCTCTCTTCCAGCAGGTCTTCCCAGACTGACCTCCTTTATACCAGAATTGATTGCTCATTTTAATTACCCCCCCCCCAGTGCCTCATTATTGTTATATTGCTGTCATTCCTTACTGAGCTGTTCAATTGATGTTAGAATCATAGAGTTGGAAGAGACCACAAGGGCCATTCAGTCCAACCCCCTGCCATGCAGGAAATCTAAATCAGAGCATCCCTGACAGATGGCCATCCAGCCTCTGTTTGAAGACCTCTAAGGAAGGAGACTCCACCACACTCCGAGGGAGTGTGTTCCATTGTCAGGAAGTTCCTCCTAATGTTGAGATGGAATCTCTTTTCCTGTAGTTTGCATCCATTGTTTCGTGTTCTAGTCTCTGGATCAGCAGAAAACAAGCTTGCTCCTGCCTCAATATGACATCCCTTCAAATACTTAAACAGGGCTATCATATCACCAAATCATCATGTTATTTTATTAAATATGTTTTTATTGATATTATTTTATATTGAAAGGAGGGAAGATAGAAGAGTTTGGGGGGGGGAGTTGGGATTGTATGTTGTTATTATTACAAAATTGTATTTACATTTTTCTTTTGCTGTCACCTTCCTCGAATCTTAACGGGAGAGGCAGGATAAAAATAAATTATTATTATTATTATTATTATTATTATTATTATCATCAATCTTTGGTATTTGCAAGTAAATCTACTTCATATATTTTTTTAAAAAGCAAAGACCCTGTGTGGAGGTGGGGGCTAACAGTGTGGAACTACTTGTTGCTCATCTTCTGCTTATGAGATATACTATTATATCTCATATTTCCCATTAGTTTCACATATTTTCCTCTCTTACGTCCTTTGCACCAAAGGTTATACCATTCAGCATGGTTTGGTTTTATCATACCATATTCATCCCTGATAACTGTGGGAAACATGTGATCCAAGATGTTGTTGGACTGCAATTCTCATGAGCCATAGCCATCATAGCCAGTGATTAGAGTCCATAAAATTCTAGAGGGGTACATATTCCTTGTACCTCCCCTGCATAGAGGCTATAATCCAACAGAGTTTAGTAGATAAGAGACCACAGATTTCCATGACATGTGCTTAATGTTGGAATGTGATTACTCTTTCCCCCCCCAAAAAAAGAACCAACTGGTATTAATATATTGCATTAGGAGGTGAGGGAGATTTGCTTCAGTGTACAGAAATTAATATATGTACTTATTTTCAATGTATGCACTTATGATTGGATGTTAAAATTATTAGAAAATAAACACTTCAGCATGCTAATCATGTGTGGCTGGATGTGCTGAAATCATTGTATGTGATAGTTTTAATTTAGATTAAATTTGACCCTCTCTGTTTAAGTAGCTTGTTGCTTCAGAGACATTATAGTATTTGCAGAAAGCTAATAAAAGAACAAAGGAATAGTTATTATTATGTAATGGGTATCCTTGTGATTAATTTGATTTCATTTAATTTTATTGGTTATAAAAGACAAGCTGTTTACCAGATAGGTTTGGGCAAATGTCTATTTTATTATTATCATTTTATGACAATATTTTTCAAGTGAATTAAAGAACAAGTTGTTTAAATGGGAGATACTACTCTGAATAAAGCAAGTAATATTATTTCTAAAAATGTCAAGTAATGAATATTTACTACATCAGTTTAATAACTTTGAATCAGTTCTCAGGGCTCTGATGAATTGGGTTTATGACTTCCAGGTTTATGTTCAAAGATGTGGAAGTAGCAACTAATTGAGTTGAGTCAAGTTTTAATATAGGTTTCCATCACTTGGTTCTATGCAGCATGCATAAACAAGAAAAAAATGCAATTTTTTCATGCAGAAGAAGAAATGTTTCTAATAAGGGCTGAGAAATCTGTTGACAAGTCATTAAAAACTGTCTATATTTTTGGCAAGCATGTTATTTTGCAAGGACTCCATTCTAATTATTTTTAACCTTTCTGTGTTTGATGTCATAGTACCTCAGTGATATATGCTCCTTTCAATCCCAACACCAGAGAGTCCATTGACTTCACTGAATGGACTGTGTATCAGTCTATGAAATAAAAGAATAATTTACACCCATGCCACACACATACATACATACACACACACACACACACACACACACTCAAAAAAGATTGGCTTCTGGAAATTTCTATATGTGCCTCTTGTCATCCCTGTTTTGGTAACTGATTAGATCTGTTATATAACCACTTATGTATTTTCTTATTGTGAATCCTACAGAATTCAACCTATTATCATTATCATTATTGTCACTATTATCATTGTCATAATATTTATTTGTATCCCACCATTTCCCCCAAAGACAACTAATAGCAAATTTAAAAACCCACATAGTTAAACATGCACAAGATCCAAAATTTAAAAAGTTAAGTTAAACTATCAAAAAAATTAAAAGCCAGTTAAAACATAAGCCATTAAAAGCATCAGCACAGCAAAATTTACAGATAGAGAATTTAGCACTTTGTTTCTCTGTGACAGGCCTTGTACAATCAGTCCTCAAAGGCCTGTTGAAACACAGACGTTTTCATCTGTCTGTGGTAATACTGTAGGCTGGGTGTCAATATAACTTCTCTGGGAAAGGCCTGTGGACAGCCATGGAAAAGGCCGTCTCCCATATTCCAACCAGAGGTACCTGTGAACTTTAATCTTGTGAATTTCATGCAGGCTTTTGTTGCTATTGTTAATGCTTCTTATTTTAAACACATGCTTCTGTGTATCTACTGTTTAAAAGACAAGCTCTGGATCAGATCTCTGGATAGAATCTCTCGTCTTCATAGCCAATGATCCTAACAAATGTGCAGCGCTTTTTCACATGATGTTGATTAATCATCATGTTTGTGTTTTGTGATGTGTGAATGTTTACCTAGCGCCCATTCACGTTTACCATGATCAAATGTCTCCATGGCATTTTAACCCTGTTGCCATTGACACTGCCATCGTATTGATTTAAAATGGAGCTTTCTTTCCAAAAGCATTCAATAGTTCTCAAAAAAAAAATCAAACAAATGATGCACATCTACATCACCTCTCTTTCTCCCTTTTTGTGAGCTATGAGAATAAGCCATTGGTGCCCTTCACACTTTCTCAGCCTCGGAGCCCCTCTGAAGCAACCAAATAAATCGTGTGATAGCTTCACCTCAGCCTCAGAGCATGGACATGGCAAACCCTTCTGAAGAAACGTTGCCAAGAAACCCCCTTCCTTTGAGTCTCAGAAAGCGGGACACCCTGGGGGTTTCTTTAGCTGAGTGAGGACTCAGTTCTTGGTGTCCCAGAGTAATTATTAAAATGCACCTTTTCCTTTTTAAAGTCAAATTTGACAACGGTTGAACCACACTTGGGCAAAACAGATGGGCAGGAAGGAGTGGCCAGGAGCCTCTCTCAGCCCAATCTCCCTCAAGCCACAGTGAATGCATGCCATGGTCCTGAGGGTGCCCGCTTCTGTGGTTCCAAATGGACTGCAGCAAGAAACCCAAAACAGCCACTTCTTTTTGGCTTCTGGGCATTCTGTGGATATGTGGTGACTAAACACCTTGCCTCCATAGCAGACAGAAGCTGCCCCCATCTGCCCATCTGTTTCATGCCTGTGTTACTTTCTAAAGTACATTTAATGCAAAGAACAAGAATCATAGTATTATTTTGTCATGCTCCTTTAATATCATGGACTTTCATGTCCAGTTCTGGAATTTTTAAATTAAATTAAATTTTTTTGCTGAACTTGTAAAGTTTATGGCCATTACTTGTCCATTTCAGACTGAGTCATCCAGCATATCTTTGCATTACAAAGTTGATTTACAAGGGGCAAACTTCACAGCAATATACTTATATTGGTGCTGGAAAACAATCATTTTCCCATAGCAACCAAGAGAATTGCAACTAAATTCAGAGGAAATGAGACAGGGTGAGTGGGAGACAATTTGGTAGAAATTTGGTTTGGTAACAACACAGACACAAGAATGCTGAACAGTTGATCAAAACACTATTTTGTATCACTACAAATCTAACGTTTTCTCCAGTACAGGGACTTCCAATTGTGCTGAACTACAATTTCCTTCATCTTCAGACAGTTTGGTCATTCAGGATGATGGGAATCATAGTTCAACCAAGCTGGAGGCTGCCACAAAGCAGATGTAACTGTTTCCACTTGTATCCAGTATATTATATACAGTATACTATACACAGCTATAAGAAGAGCAAAGCTTGGAAAAGCGAATCTCAAAAATACAACCCTACACTGGACATGCTCACTCTCAGATTCAGAAAGTAATAAAATTAACGTTTACAGTTACTAGTAGAAAGCAATAAATGAACAGTTGTTTCCTCCTTACTTGCACCATATCTTTGGATTTTACATATCTTTATTTTATTTTTGTTATTTGAATATATATCCCCGTACTTTTTTGTCAGCTGCTCAAGTACATTTTGCTTTCAGTGAGAAAGGTCAAAGATGCAGACACAGGATAATGCAAACACAGTTAGCACCCACACATGTAATTTGAGCTAATGTTTGCTTTTGATCCTTCAGGAATTTGTCAGAAATTTGTCACCTTCCTCTCAGAAGGATGACCATCCTGAAATATCTTGTTCTGTGAAGAGCAAGAAGAGCCATAAAGTTTCCCATCTGCCCCCTCAGGGACAAGACAAGTTAACGGAGAATTTTATAACACTAGAAACAACTTCCATCACTTCTCATCACTCATTATTTATTTATGGTATTTATACCCTTCTCTTCAGCCCTAAAGGCTCTCAGAGCAGCTTACAGATAGTTATTCAGATGGTTCCCTGCCCTCAATCTTACAATCTAAAAAGACATGACACAAAAGGGGAAGGGAATGGTGGTGGAGAAGGGGATCAAGTGCAGTGGTTCTTCTCTCCCTCTGAGGCCTGGACCATGGCAGATGGACTGGAGGGACAGTTCTTCTCCAGGCTAGGCCTGATGGAGTTGGGCCTGCCTTTTCACTCCCTCCCAGGATGGATGATGACAGATGGCTGATAAGCATCATGCGAGTTGTGTTTTAACAATATCTGAAAGGCCACATGTTCTTCTCCAAGCTCTAATGACTACATTAAATTGAAAACATTCAAATTTTAAATCCTTAATAAAGGTATTTTCAAACAATATTATTGGTTGTGTAAGAATCCAATGTCCAACAAAAATACACAGACCAGGGGCAATAAACCAGTACAGGATTATTAAAGAAATTAGTCATTATGAATTGTGTCATATGAATAACTGATTTTTCATATTACAAAAATTGTCATTCTGCTTCTGCTTAGTTCTATATTTTGTGCACAAAATTATATATAGCCTCTTAATACCCCAGTTTATAACACTGTGAATAATCCATAAAATTTGTGATTCATGCATTTCTTGCTTTCCTCCCTTCCGAATGTGAAATACTAGGATTCTTCCATGGGGAACAAAATGAAGAGGCAGCAGAGCTAGGCAGTTACAAATGACTAGTTTGTGAAGTCTTTCATGGCTGGCATCCATAGTTTTTTTGTGAGTTTTTCGGCCTATGAGACTGTGTTCTAGAAGAGTTTATTCATGACGTTTCACCAGCAGCTGTGGCTGGCATCTTCAGAGAAGAAACATCAGGAATAAAGTCTTCTAGAGCATGGGTTTATAGCCTAAAAACCCACCAAAAAAACTATAAATGACTAGTTATTTACCATTTACAGCAATTCCTTTCTACAATATTTAAGTTATAACAGCTTAAATTCAAATCATCTTGACTGAGGTGCGTTACAGACCACCTAAAAGCAGTAGTCTGCCAGCGCTGCCGGTTGCTCCGCAAGGGAGCTGCAGCGGCCAAACCGCACGGTTCCCTTGCAGAGCAAAAAGAAGCCCCAAAATGGAGCTTCTTTCTGCATCCCAGATGTGACACCGTGAGGCACTAGTTGTGCACTCACGCCATCACATCTGGGGTGCGACGTGTGGACGCTATGTGTCTGCTACGTCAAGATGGCGGGGCCTGTGTGGAACAGGCGCTGCCATTTTGTATGGACCCAATACGTACGTGTGACGCCCCTTCCTAACCCTAGGATGTGACGCCCCTTCCTAACCCTAGTACGGCCTGGGGATGTACTATAGGCATGTCTGTAACGCACCTGAGATAGTTTGTGTTCAGTGGCTAGCAATTCTGATTAATGAATAAAGACAGCAATAGATAAAGAAGAGAAAAAAATCTAAGTTGTATTGTAGGAATTCCATTAAAGATAGGAAGGATGTTTTAGGGTATAAAGCAAACAGAATTTAGTTTCACTTTTGGTAGAAATGAGACAATAAGGAGTTGAGAAGAGGGAGATCCATACGAGTATCTCCCTTTATATCTCAGAGAGAGTAGAACAGGTGGAAAAGAAATGAAGAGACATTCTTCCACTTCTGTTCTCTGACATTTTAATTCTTTAAATTCTGAGCAATGTTGCATTTCCATCTCATCCAGCCCTGAAACTCATTTGCAGACCAATTGCTATCTTTTACCTTGAACTACACAGCAGGTTTGTTGACAAAACACAATTTGGCACAGAGGGGAGAACTCTTTCTGCCATGAACTCTTCAAGAGAGATGAAAACAGCAGTCAATAAATCATTTGGGACAATGAGTATAAAAAAAGAAAAGTCCATACAGATCTTCCTTCGCCCGAACAGACAGGCTAAAATAAAGCTGCTTCAGGTCACTTTGGAGGTATGCTGTTTAAATGATACATGTGTCATAAGAGGCTGGAGGCTGTGCCAAAGCCACACTCCAGTCTTAAGAACTGGAACACAGCTTTGGCATAGCTTCTGGACTCTTAAGATGCATGTGTCATTTAAACAGCATACCCCCAAAGTGACCTGAAGCAGCTTTATTTTGGCTTGTCTGTTTTTTACATAAAACATAGGATTATTTTCAAGCTTCTGAATCAAAATAACTCTCATAAATACACTTTTACCATGAAGAGTTCCACTGTGTGTATTTTTTAAAATGAATCCATGAAAGGATATGCTGTACACTTTCCTAGCTTTTTCAGTTTAACTTGCAAGTTCTTTCCCTTTTATATTAGAATTCAGAAATGCATTGCTTTGCTACAGATCCTCATTAAAAGAAAACTTCTGTTAGTGGCCTTCAGTGTATACTGACATTAAAATGAAATGGATTTGATTCTTTATACATCTTTCCCTCTCTGCATGTTTCTTAGTATGTGTCTGTGTTACAGTTCATTGATCAGTTTCATGATAAAAAAAAAAGGCAGCCAAAGAAGGCTGCCTCTCCATTTTTCAGTTGGTAGTTTCACATTTACACACTTACTATGCAGAATCAGTGCAAGAAACACACACTTAATATTGAAACAAAATCATCCTCTCTAATCCACATCATTATTCCTCTAACTCCTTGTTTCTCACACCTGATCCTTGGGATTAAATTTACACTGCAGAAGTGGAAGAAAGAACTTACATCATGACAACAGAAATGCAATCATATGTTTGGGAGCATTCTGGGTAGCATTTGCTGGTATTATTATTATTAATAATATAGCAGCCTAAATTTTTATATATTTTACAGATACAACTGAAAACGTGATGCTGTCAAATGTGTACAATTTAAAGTGTGTGCATAAACACACAGAGAGGAAAGAACGGAGTAATAAAATAAAACTCTACAATACAGTTATAAAACGATCGAGGTAGAATACAAAAATACAATACAATATAAAACTAACTGGTTTCAGCTAGAAGCTGCAGGTAACAATTAGTGATGTTCTGTCATTTTCTGATTTGTCTGCTATTAGATTCTTTCTGGGTATCAGTCTTGTTTCATTGATTTCTTTGTTTTTTACAACCTAATTGGGTGAGTATTGTAGCATGAGAAATGCCGTCCAGCCATAAACTCACCTACATCGACACATATATTATGGATAGAAATTCAGGGAGAAGATCCTGTGACAAACTCAGATGTCAATTCTGTTGCTATACCTAATCTGACAGCAACCTCACCGGTCCTGACATAGTCACCCATAATATCAGAGGTGTATTTGCTTGTTTATCCTCTATTGTGATGTATGCCATCTTCTGTCAGCAATGCTTACTCCTATCTACATTCAATTAAATGGGCAGTTTCACTGGAGAAGGATAAATGTGTACAAAATAGATATTAGAAATGACAGTACCAAAGTGGAAGAACATCTTAAAACTCTTGGATGTATAATCATTAACCTTCAAGTATTGCTCTGAAACAAAGAAATTTTAAGTAAAAATTTAAAAGAAACAGTTCAATTGGTATATATCCACATATTCCAGTCCATTAACAGAGGCATGAACAGAGCCAATGGTTTCTTGTTACTATATATATACCTGAGATCTAAAGGGCCAACTGCTTGAGAAATCTGTTTCATCCTACACAACTTTTGAAAATTTTTGACCAGGGTCACAATTTGCTTCTTTTTGTATCTATTATACCCTGTTCCACCATCATAAATATGTAACAGTGTTTAAATACCCATGTCTTTAATATTGGACTCTATCAATGCATCTGAAGAAGTAGACTGAAAATCATGGAAGCTCATGTTTAAATACATTGATCCGAAAAGTGCTTCTACATCACTTCTTTCCTCCTCTCCCCCTTTTCTGTGTTCTTTATGGAATTTTGAACTGCCTATAATATTTGACCAATCCAAACAAGGGTGCCTTCAAACTATAGACATTGAAACCACCATTCCATAACAGCCATAACCAAGGAAATTAAAATGGAAGTGTGGCATTATAACTTCACAAAGAAACAACTGATAGTATAGAAACATTACAAAATATATGCAAATAACAATATAGATTCTCTTTCCAGTCACCAGCATAAAGAAATTGACAAATCATGGAGGATAACACCATCAGTGGCTACACTTCTTAGGGTTAGATGCTATCTCCTCATTCAGGAACAATATAGTCCTATTCATTCATCATTCATCGTTCAGAGGAGCAGAGAAGTTTTAAAATATGTAGAAAATCCTATCTCCAAAAACAGTAATCACAGGACAATGAGTGCAAACTACATGAAAACCCCTCTCTATCAGGTATTAGTCAGCATCCTATGTAATCTGTTATGTAATTGGCTAATCTCACATCATAATGCAGAGTAGAGATCCAATGAATTGGTACAAAGCTAATATCCTACCTTTTATTCAATGAGCTCATATCAGAACACATGACTGTCTTCCTGTATGTCCCAAGTGTCAGTCTAGCCCTAGCCCTAAAACACACAAACTTGTAGCCATTCTATAGCTGTACATTGCCACTCCCAAGGCCATTTTCCCATACTCCATATCAAAATAAGGCCATCTCCACAAATTAAGTCACAGCTCCATCCCAACACCCTCAAAAGTAGGAAATGGAACAGAATACTTTGCAGTTGTTTTTGTTTTTGCTGTTGTGTACCTTGAAGTAGTTTCTGACTTATGAAGATTCTAAGACAACCTTATTATGGGATTTTCTCAGCAAGATTTGTTGAAAAAGGAGTTTCCTGTTTTCTTCTTCTGAGGCTAAGAGAATGACTTGTCTAAGGTCACCAAGTAGATTTCCATGGCTGAGTGGGGATTCAAATCCTGGTCTTCCAGAATTCTAGTCATGCTCTGAGTTATAAATAAGAATTACATAAAACATATTTGTATCCTGTCAAATATTAAAGGTACACAAACCAGAAATGCCACCTGGAAAAGAATCAGGTTGTCACTTTTATGTTTTTCAAAGGAGCCTGTGCCTAAGCCTCTTTGCACTATGGAGGGCATTTGGTGATCTTAATCAATCACAAGAACCACACAACAAAAATGACAAAGTACCTTTTTGGGGGGGGGGGGGGGTATATGGAAAGTAGTTGTCTTAAATACCAGTTGTTTCTGTGAAGTTGTTTTTTCCATTACAAATGACAAAGGTCAGCAGAGACTAATAAAGAATGCTAACATTAACTGAAGGGGTTTCTGAGTATTTGTGAAGTAATGTGGTTCACATTTATCAAGACATTTGTATTCCCCAAACGGTGACATCTTCATCAGTAAAGCATTATTATTCACATTATTAAGATAGCTTAATAAGCATCCTGCATTTTGAAATGCATGGGTTTGTGGGTGAGTTGTGGCAAGAACATTCCTGGAGCAATCATAAGTATTTAGATCACTATGTTGATTTTAATCAGTTAAAAATGTAAATGATGTGGTTCTTTGTCATGTAAGAGAAAGATACCAACATCATATCACATTTTTATTAAAAATTTCATAGAAATTGCTCCTCTTCAGTGCTGCCAATCTACTTGTGCATTTTGTTTTTAATTATTGAAATTGATTCTCATTAGCATGGAATGTGGTATTAATGGCATTTCTAACGTAAGCTATTTGAATGAATTGGCTGAATAAGTTAGAAAAAATATGCTTAATATCTCCAGTTAGGTGATGGTGGAGAAATGTATCAGAACACAAACCTCAAAATTTAATTCCTCTGATGTTTTTGTAAAGAGATTAAAAAAATAATTAGAACTCTTTTAAAGTCTGTAGGTTGCTAAATAGACACTTGTACCTTAATCTAGAGATTTAGTCATGTTGTGTGAACTGGGATGCTGGGTGTGAGTGTTGGGAAATTTTAGTGGTGGAGCACGATTCTCACAAGCTCTTGTTCATACATGTGGGCCAATGTTAACAATTGAAATGAGTGAGACAACTGTTTCAAGGCTAGTCACATTGTGAGTTTACTGAAGTCACATTGTGAGTATTTGAATTTACATTCACAATGCACATTGTGAGTAAGCTGCCTATTAATGAATTGATAGATGGACTCATTGAAAGCCACAGGGGAGAAATTGTTAGGTTCACATTTCAGTGTGATCTTATCTAATTTCACATTTTTCAACAAGTGTCTGTAGTTCTCTTAAAATTTGTACATCATTGAATTTTACAATGAAGTTCTCCAATGTGTGTTTTTTAAAAAAATGTATATTAATAGAAAATAGACACCAGTTCTGATGACCATAAGGGCAGAAGGTTGGCAGTTCAAGGCCTAAGCACTGCCTGATAGAGTGAGCTCCCATAACTAGTCCCAGCTACTGTCAATCCAGCAGTTTGAAAGCATAAAAATACAAGTAGATAAATAGGTACTACTTCGGTGGAAAGCTAACAGAATTCATGAGCAGTCATGCTGGCCACATGATCACAGAGTTGTCTTTTACAACACTGGCTCTTCAGCTTAGTAACAGAGATAAGCACTACCTCTACAGTCAGTTATGATTAGACATTTGTGCCAAGGGAAATCTTTGCAACAAAATACATATATCATTGAAAAGATTAGTTAGAAATCCATGATAGAAGTGCTTGAAAAAATTGTATTTGAAGCAAAGTTCTATACAAACATGCATGTATTTGGAAAAATATATCTCAAAATACATGCAACTGTAATGTGACATTTAAAAATTTCTGGATGAAAGATCTTAAAAATGGAAAGATTTTCAAAATTTTGGAACAAAGCTGATTTAATATTAGAAAAATCTTAAATTAATTAAGATTGATTTAAACTGAAAAATCAGTTTCAGAGAAACTGTAATCAATAGATTTGCTGATCCCTAGCTACTGCTTATATATTGTAGAAAGTATTACTGGAAGTGACACTATTATGGTTTTAATGGTTTAAGAGATTATCATATGTCAGATCTGCACTGGGATTGATGTTGGTTGTAACTATCACTGACAGATCTTATCAGACTGGAGATTGCCATATCTGGCAGAATCGCTGGTAACTCATCCCTCAAACGTCCTTCAAACGTGGAGGAAGCACATGTGTCTGACATCTGGTGCCCTTTCTCAATTGTCATGGAATCATCGCTCCCTCTAGTGTCCCTGAATCATTCCAGGGGAATGGATTTCCTCTGAATGGAAACTTTGCATTCAGAGGAAATCTGCTCACCCAGAACAATTCAGGGATGCTAGAGGGAGCGACAATTCCATGACAATTGAGGAAGGGCACCAGATGTCACACACATGTGCTTCCTCCACATTTGAAGGACGTTTGAGGGATGGGTTACCAGCGGATCTTGCATTTATGGAAATCTTCACTGCCCCATGCCAGGCAGTATGCAGTCTGTATCCAATTTGGACTTCTCCTGCAGTTTTTCAAGAAGGGTATTTTCCATTGGGGACAGTTACAGCTCATGTCTATCCCAGCGTGGATTTGGCATGCGATAATTTCCTTAGTAACACTTATTCCTACTAAATTCATTTAAAAATGGAGATAGAATGTTAGTTACAGTTATGTGATGACAAAATAGGCTGCCCAAGCCTAGACTACACATGATGTTGGAGATTTGAGTTTCAGAATGTTAGTGCATTAGAGCAGTGGCTGTGTCTAGGTTCAGACTTGAGTTTTCACTGGAAAGTTATTCTGAAATGCCAAGGCAGCTTCCAGGTGTGTTTTAGCAAGATCCTTGCAAAAGAGATCATCCAGCTACTTCAAATTAAGCCTATAAAGAGAGTTATGATTTTGGTAGCATTTCTTAAGGTTGTTTTCCTCCACTGCTAATTAATGCTTCATTTTTCATATGTGTCTACATAACTGCTTGTAGTTTCACTATAACTTAATTCTGATTATCTGGAACAAATGCCTTCAGTAGAAAGAAGCAAGAACAGCAGTCTTCTGAGACTCGTCTTTTGGTTAATATATACCAGCTTTACCAAATTTTTATTTTTTTAACATGGTTTTTATGCCTGCAAGAAGCATGTTGAATATAGCTACAAGCTATATAAGAGCTGCAACACTACAGTTATTCATTGGTCAGCAGATGTTTTATTATTTTGTCTTGTGTGCTATTATGAACACTTCATTTACATTTGCAGGTTATGCTCAAATCACAGAGTAAACAACAGAGCTTGAAAAGGTTAATTTTGAGGGCTATGATACCTTATTTCTGGTCTGTGGCTTTCTGGGAGCTGCAATGCAAAAAAGTGGCTTTTTTCAACCCCTGGTACAGAATATATTAAAACAAAATGCTATTCCAAAGTACATTTGCAAAGTGCTATTTTTCAACTTTACTGTTTTCCATGTGACCATAGCAATAGAGCAAGACAAAGAATTTTTGATCTCATTCCCTTTTCACAACCTTATGTGTAAACAGGATTGGTTCCTTAGTATGGTAGAGGCCAGAACAATGCTTGCCATTTCTAATAATAATAGCAGCAGGGATTTCTCAGCAAGAATACAGCAAATAGTGTTGTATTTCAGCAGCAGCATTGTCATTACATGTACGTTTTAAGCCAATCCATAAGATTAAAGGCCCACAGAATGTTATTTACAGAGTGAATACAGCTATACAGTAATCCACCAGGGTTTATATAGATGTGCTGGCGTTGTTGTTGTTGTTGTTGTTGTTGTTATCTGTCACCTTTCTCTTGCTAACCAACCATGGTATAACAAGACAAGACACAATGATTTGGGTTGAATAACGACCACTTTATATAATCTAGAAATTATTTAAACTGTGTTACACCTGGAAAAAGGCAAGGTGGGGAACCAACCTCACACAGGATCAGCTGAGGCAGGCATCACTCATTGACTTCTTCCTCAGGCTTTTCCTGGGTGAACCACCTGAACCTGACTGTCAATCCAGTACAAGGCTACTGCCTGGTGACCTAGGAACCTTTCTCCCCATTTGAAGTTGCAAGATTTAAAGTGTGAACCAAGCTCCCAGGACAGCCCCAAGTGTAGTCTCTTTGTCCATCCCCCAGGTCTCAAGACAAAAGAGGCAATTCTGGAACTCCCCCTTTCACTAAATGGGTAACAAGGTGTTCACCATAACTCTTATTTCTCTCTCTCTCACACACACAAACTACTTGCCAGGGTCATTGGCTGCTGAAATACAACACTGTCTGCTTAGTCCCTTCCCCACCAAGTCTGGCAAATAAGGCCCTCATCCCCTGTTGCAAATCCCACATATTGCCTTCCCCAGACACATGCATACCATCTGCTCTGTAGAGCTCTGACCGCTGAAAGAATATCTGAAAGTGTCACAGGTTCAAAGCATTCTGAATTTTCCAATGTACCCTTCTGTGGTCTGTATCAATATGTTGAGAGGTACCCCCAACCCACCACACTTGATGAGGCTGAGCACATTAGTTTATCCCTGGCCTTCTAGTCTGGATGATCTGAAAGTCACGAAAAGCCTGAATGTTTTGCCCTTCAACAAACCCAGGTCATTCTCACCCAGGTGGATGACCAAAACATGAGGGGAAGGATCTTTGCCCTCCCCAGATAATGGAGACTGAAGCCATGCCAAGACAGGCCTATTTCCCCAGGCCACTCCATTGCAGCCTGTTTGCTCAACCTCAGTTGAGACCCAAAATTGCAGCTCCAGGCCTGGTGCCTGTTATCAAGTTTGGTTATAATAAAATTTTGGGTACATGTGGTATGTACTATGCCCCCTGACTGATCTCATAGAGGACCCGCTATTAAGCCAAAGGCGAGGAGACCACGTAAGCAACTCACCTTGCAAAGGCAGAGTCCTTAGAAAACTATGGAATTGGAAATTCTCCTCAGGAAGTTTGGGAGTCACCAAACCAGAATTGCCACTGCTTGCCCAAGTAAGACAATAGACTTGGCCTCAAACCTGATGAGCCAGTGATCAGCTTAACGACTCAGTAATCAAGTTGGATGCCCCTCCAAATTGTGTCCAGACCTAAATGCATTGAGCAACACATTACTTGCTCTTGGCTTAACAAAGCCCAAGCAATCAACATCTTTGTCTAGCAAGTCTCCCTCAACAGGCAGGACACTTTGCTGCCGGGATCCGCGTGGCAAGTCTCCCAGGCTTGCCCCAGCATGCCTTGCTGGGGCAAGCTGTGCTGCTATTGGGCTGGTGTGAGGAGGAGAGGTCCTTCCACCTCAGTGGACTGCTCTGGGAGGCAGGAGGACCTCTCTATGGTGTGCCCTGGTCCTCCAGGGCAGCCCATTGGCTGGGTTGCCTTGGGGAAAGGGCCACCGCACCTGCTATGCATGCTGGGGCCTGGCCTATATAAGGGCCATGTGCTCTGGCCCCAATGCCATTTGCTGCTTGGCTCTCCCACCTTCTTTCCCTAGGGTTGGTGGTTTTAGTCACAACTTCAGGGGTGGCAGCATACGTCATGGATCTGGTTGGTGTAGTTACCAGGGCTACGGAGCACTGGTATGGGAGTCATTAGGTACCCAGGGGTGTTGAGGGCATATGTTGTGGCCATTGCGGGGGCCACAATGCAGTAGTGCCTCCCGTTGACTAGGGGCTTAGAGAACATGTGAGTGGCTGGTGGCATTGCTGCGAGATGGTGTTCTTTAGCCCCTAGGTCATCCCATTGCCTGGCGGTTACCAGGCATGTGGCTTAACGAACAACCGGGGTGTTGTTCGATACTACAGATCCTGACCTCATGCTTTGGGCCAACCCTACCAATTTTATTTGCTTGCTGAATAAAGTGGTGGCCTTTCCTCCAGTTTTGGCTCATGTGTTTACTTGTGGCGGCCTCCTAGGCAAAAGGATACAGGCATGGTGGAGAGGGAGAGTAGGAGGATGCATGCAGCCCATGAACCATGCATTGCCCACCAGTATAAATTAATAGCCCTTCTAAAAATGATTTGTTATCCAATGCAGACAAGACTACTCTGAGGTTAGTGGGTATTGTTAGAAACTAGGGCCCAACATTACACCAGCTCTCTGGGACCATCTCCTATACTAGTGTCCATCTCCAGATGAAGACAATGATTGTTTCATCTTCATTTTCCTGTAAAACATGAATTAGTTAATCATTGAGAGATGTCAGAGAATGTGCTTATGTCCCTTTGGGACTATGTTGTCTGATTGAACCAGTAGTCTGTGTCACTGATTTAAATCATATTCTTTCATTCAGTTTAATTACTTGCTGGGCCTGATCCTGAAATGACCCATTTAAATCAATAGGACTTTAATTAGCTATTATTAACTTATATCCCATTCATTTCAACAGATATACTCTAAACTAATAATAGATTTAACTCATTATTTTTGAATACTCAGATAAGGTAAGAGTCTTCAATGCAAGGTTTCTACAGCAGTGCAATGCCAGTCGTCAATGCAGTACTTGTTTCAAAGTTTTCAAGATATTAGCATAGCTTTTTCTGGCTTTCATTCCACTAATACATGCAGGCTATCACCATCTTCACCTTGTAGGTGCACTCAAGAAGAGATTATTTTAACATGCCAAGCTGACAAGACCAAACATAACACCAAATTAATATAACTGCATACATGACATTAATACTGAAGGTGATGAAAAATTTAACAAAAAAGCAAAAGCTTGTGGTGTGACTCAGATAATTGAAAACGTCAATCCACCAGCCATCTGGGATATGATTCATAATTAAAATACTAATAGAGAGTGATAGATCCTTCCTACGTGGCACAGAAATCCAGGCTCTGCTAGTGACCCAGGATAAGCATGATGACCAGATCCTGAATATGGAAAGGGAAATATAAAATATAATTAACAGTGTTAATTTTTCTTATTTATAATTAAATAAAATATATGTTTAAAAAATTGAATGTTCTTGGAAATAATACCTTTTAAGAAAGGCGAAACACTTCAGGCATCTTTTTTTTCCCCTGCTAGCAAAATGAATTCAAAGATAAGTAAAAATGTCTTCAAATGAATCTCTAGAACAGTGGGTCCCCAAACTGTGTCCTTTAAGAGATTTTGGACTTCAGCTCCCAGATGCCTCAGCCATGGTGGCCAATAGTCTGGGATTCTGGGATATGAAGTCCAAAATCCCTTAAAGAACACAGTTTGGGGACCACTGCTCTAGAACATTGTGGGAGCCAGAGGGGGTGGTGGTGAATGACAATTTTCAGTTGTTGAAGAATTTATATTTTACTTCTGTTCATTTATAATATAATAAAATGGAGATATGCATCATGAATGTATTGATCATAATTTAAATTTTATTTTCCCAGTAATCTGCATTTTAATGCTTCTTTGAGGGTTGACATTAGATTTTCATGCTTTTGGATGCCATGCTCTTGCATTCACATTTGTTCAGCTTTGAGGGGTAATTTAAAAAGCCATAGTATCTAGGGAAGTAAATATTCTAAATTTTCATTTTTTATGGGCAAGAACAAATTAGCTATTTTTCCCCCCACTGTGAACATAGCTCCAAAAATAGCTAGTTTTTAAAGGACAATTTTGAAAACTTTCATTCTGTCTTCCCCTGGTGGCATACCAATGAGGATCATGTTTTGTCATTTAGTTTTTGTTGAAAGCTAAAGGAACCCATTGAAAGTCTGACTTTACATGATGGCCCTGCAGACAGACTAGGATAGCTTGGGCTGAACCTGTGCCTTTCTCACCCTGGTAATCACCTGGGGTGATCCCTGGGCCAGTGCAGGGACAGGTGGGTGTTTACACGCTCATCCCTGCACGGACTCATGACCGTCATGCTCACCTTATCTTTCTGTGCCATCAATCCTATTAAGAAGGCTCTGTTGTTGCACCTGATGTAGAAATGGGGTGCCAGGGTGCAGTCAGAGGGCCAAGTCCCCGTTTCCATATCAGATGCATTGACAAAGGGATTCTCAGTAGGAGCAATGGTGCTGATATTTAAGGAGCATTCAGGGGCCATTTGTACAGCCAGGATTTGCCATGGAGTTTCCAGGAAACTCCACACAAAACATGAGCAAATTGACCTGAGTTAGCCCAGGATTGTGATGCATCCATTGGATCTATGTCTGGTTTGTCAGGACCAGGCCAGATCCTGATCCAGGGTTTTGAGGCCAGGGAAAACACAGGCCTTTTGGCCCATGTGGACAGCCCTGCTACTACACTAACTTTGAAGCACATATTAACTTTCAGTCCAACATTACATTTCCAAAACTGATGTGACCATCAACTTTATATTTAAAAGAATCAAGTTCCATACTATACTTACATCAATATAGTTATGACTCATATAGCACCAGAGATCAGGTTGACTAGCATAACATTTTCTTGCTTACATCTTCAGGCTCAGATCTCCACTTCTTTACATGAATAGAAATGTTTGAACAAGGTATGGATTCTGATTTGTGTGTCTTGCGGAGTGATGGCAGGAGAGAATGAGGAATTTGGGGAGAATGTATCATTAGGTGGCAATATGAACTGGCCTTCTTCTTGGTTATGCAAATGTTCATTGGAAATGATGGGGTAGCACAATTTGCCAGCTAGCATCCTGGAAGTGGGACTTTAAACTGTATATATCCAGATCACAACCTACTGGCACATGCTGAAAGATCTGAATCAGCACTCACATTGAGGAGTTGATTTAAGAGTTTGGGGCGTGTGTTGATTCAAGGCCCAGACCAGACTGTGTGTATGTGGGGGGAGGAGAGAATGGCATGCCTACAAAATAATAATGGGGCAAAGCAGACAAGGAAGAAGGAGCAGCTGGAGGCCACTCTTGCCCTGATTGCCATGGGACCACTACAGGACTGCCACGGGACTGCAACAGGACCATGGCAATCAGATGCCATGGTCCTGAAAGTGCCTGCTGCTGCAGTCATAAACAGGAAGTGAAAGAGAGTGGAAACTGCTCCTTTTACAGCGAGTTTTGTGCTGCATTTCATGGCCCTGTCACAGCCTTGATGCAGCTTCAGAGCAATCCAGGGGTATATGTCATGTGTGTGCCCGGCCCCTGGATTGGCCCGATGTTGGCCCTTTTGGGCTGTCAGTTTGAGGCCTTTGTCATGTTGTTTTGCATGCCTTTATTTTTCATTTTCTTTCTTCCAACTACCTCTGATATATTTTTTTTATCTTCATGGTGGGGGCCCTTCTGGCAAGTGGCTCTCAAAAACAAAAGTTCTAGGATTTACAAGTGAAACACTGTGGAGACTCCCTGCCTTGCTCTGCTCTGAGCATGATTCAAGGGAGCAAGACTGTTGTTTAAAGTTTCCTTCCTGAAATCTAAATGGTCACAATTACAGTTGTTCCCTGGGGGAACAGTCATGTGAAAATAAATATTTAAATATTTAAATAAGAATCAATTGACTTTTTAGTTAGCCTCTAGCACATTTGGTAAGGGACTGGGAGAAATAAATATATAAATAAAACTAGTTAAAACCTTTTAGCTTTCCCTTTCTTAAGAAAATTTGCTGATGTTTCTGGATCACTGCAACCAGACACAACTAGCACATATTAATTTTCTGCTCAGTTGCCCACTGGAAAAGTGACTGCAGAAGACCCTTTAACAGCGACAGAGTTCTTTGAGATTTCTTACCAAATGTCCTTGCATGATTCTGCCATTCTATTTTCCTCCCAGAGAATACAGCAGAAGAACCAAATGAAAGATAATCAATTGGTGTTCCTTATTACTGCAAAATGAATAGTTTATTCTAACTCTATTTGCTGTTCCAAGTCTTAAAGAAGTGACCTTGAGACAAATTCCATTACAGCTTTTTGTAATGGAAAAATATGAGATATCTCATGACATTCTAGATATGGATATAAATGACTGAATATGCATGAGCTTGAGAGGACTATTACATATTCCTTTTCCTATTTGAAATTACAAGTAGAATGATAGAAAGACACTTCATAAATATGAAACTTCCATTAATTTCAAAATGTAGTCAGTGAGGGCATTATTATTTATCATGTATTTACTCTATCTTCCCATCCAACTCAAGAATAAAATGTGGCTACCTGGAAGAAAAAAAATGTATATACAGTTCTTATCTTGAATGAATTTAATGTCTTCCTTCCTTAGAACTGATGCAGTTTCTGACAGTCTGATGCACCTAAAGACATGGACTACACTGTGAATGCAAGTGTACATACTGTATCATTTTTTTTAATTAATCCTCGGGATATTACAAATAAACACACACACACAATAAAATTTAAATAATTATTAATAGAGCTTGGAAAGGTTAATTTTGCACTACAGTGTCCAAGCACCCACATCTAGAATCTCCATACCAACTAAATAAATAAATAAATAAATGTATCATACATAGGAACAAAAAGCAGGATTCACACTTGAAGAGTGGGAAGGAAAGAAATGAAGAAGTGTCAAGATTCCCTGAAAATCTCTTGTAGATCACTCTATCTTTTGTTCGATGATTAAATATAGGAATGAAGCAGATATTTAGAAAACCGCTGCCATAAAATGGTCTGACTGTTAGGGTCAGAATAATCAAGTCCAAATCCCATTGCAGAAAGTTCAGTAAAGCTGTGACCCTTACTTTCTAGTGAGAGATTATCACCATCATATGATATCTTCATTCTATTTTAGGATGAAGCATATTAGTATACAGTATTTTTATCATACACAAAACTGTTGCCCAAAAGTTGCTTAAAACATTTAAAGCCCAATATAAAATGGTGTTGGTTAGGTAAAATGAAGGAGAAAAATCCTTAAGAAGCTTACAGAGATGAGACCTCAGACCTAGGCAAATTCTTTGCACAAAAGGACAGTCACTGAAGGGGATGCTTTTGTGTTGCATAAAGTCAAGTTGCTTCTCTGTTGTTTGGAAGGAAAAATACCCTATGAAATGATTCACTAAAATGATGTGATTGTAAAATGTATTTTTAACATGGTCAGGAAAAAGCACTGGTCACTCATAGTGCAAGGCCCTATCTCCCCTGCCTGCTCCGCTGCCAGTTTTTATTAATAAAGGTTTTCATTTAGGATAAGTGCTTGGAGGGAAAGAGGCAAATATTAATTTGATAAAAAGATTCAGTGTCATGAATATTTCATTTTACTCAATGCAGCATGATTCCTGTTTACCACTCATAAATTAACCTAGGGATATAACTTTTAAATTTACATGTGAAATTACTTTTCCTTATAGATATTCATTGAACCTTGAAAGATGCATTGCTTTCTTGAAATAGAGCCTTTCTTTAAAACAGTTCCACTGTCTTATAAATTTGTCTCTCGTTTTCCCTAGAAATAGAGCAAACTTACACAACTACTGACTTTTGTATTCCCTTCCTCAGAGCCTCTTTGCCCTTTGCTCTATTTGGCAACACACAAATGCTAATCACATCACCTATGTTTTCATCTAAAAAAACCCCTATGAAATTATTAATTAAACATGCTTCTCAAGACAGGGGGAAGATACAGAGACAGGAAATATGAATGCATAATATGGAAGGAATGTTATGTTTTATTTCATGAATATATAATTGTTTCCTTAATCTTCTCTGTTTGTTGCTAACTGCAGTCAAGCCAGCTTCAAATTATAGTGATCCTACAAATATGAGATTTCCAAGACAACATATCATCAATGGTCCTGCTCAGGTTCTTGCAGAATCTGGGCTATGGCTTCCTTGATAGCATCTATCCATCCATAATGCAATCTTCTTCTTTCCTTACTGCCCCCTATCTTTCTAAGCATTATTGTCTTTTCTAGTGAATCATGTCGTCTCATGATATCTTGAAAATACAACAATTTCAATTTAGTAATCCTGAATTGTAGGGAAGGTTCAGGCTTTGCTCTCAGGCCCAATTTTTTTCCTTTTTAGTGGTTCACAGTATCATTACAACTCTTCTCTAGTACCACATTTCAAATAAGTTGATTTCCTTCCTATCAGCTTTCTTCACTGTCCAGCTTTCACAACCTTACATAGAAATGGGACATAAAATGTCATGGACAATCCTAAATTTAGTATTCAAATAAATATCTTTACCATTCAAGATCTTGTCTAGTTCCATCTTAGCTCCCCTTCCAAGTCCCAGTAGTGAAACAGATGGGCAAACTGAAGTGGTTTCCAGCCAATTGAAAGTGGAACATTTAGATGACACACACCTCAAAAGCGGCTGGAAACTGGACTAAAGCTGCGCTCCATGGTAAAAACCAGAGCAAAAGAAGCCAGGATAGTCTGGCTGAAGGCAGAAAATGTGCATCTTCATGCTTGCATACAAATGCCCAACACAAGTGTGAGGCTGTAGCGAAGCATAGAAATGAAAGTGAGGGAGGTACTTGGAGGTCACAGGCAGTGTGTTTGTGTGGTGGTGTGCATGTATTGTGGAGAGGCAACAATAACAACAACAAAAATAACCCAGTGATGTGACTTGATGCTGCTCCATGCAGTTGAGCTGTGCCTATTCATCACACCTTAGGATTGAGATGTGTGGGCAGTGCGGTGTTGACCTGCTTTTGGAAAAAGCAGGATCAAGCTGCTTTTTCCTGCCCATCTGCACTGGCCCTCAGTCTTCTTTTAGTTTCTTATTTGCAGCCACCATTCTGGTTAATGACTGAGCCAAGGTAGGGAAAATATTGAACTATTTCAATGTCTTCAAAGTCTACTTTGAAGCTATGTAAATCATTTCTGGTCATTAGTTTTGTTTTCTTAATGTTCAACTTTAAACTTGCCTTGCACTTTCTTCCTTGACTTTCTTTACTAATATTTCCACATCTCTGCTATATTCTACTAATAATATGGTGCCATCTGTGTATATTAGATTGTTAATGTTTCTTCCTCCAATTTTCACATTTTCTTTCACCAAGTCTAGACCTGCTTTACATTTGTTCAGCATACACATTAAACAGATAAGGTAATAAAATACAGTCTTGCTTGACCTCTTTGCCAATTTGAAACTATTCTGTTTCTCTGTATTCTGTCCTGACAATAGCATCTTGTCCTGGGTATACATTATGCATCAGGACAATCAAATGTTGTTGCACCTCTACATATTTACAAGTGACCCATAATTTTTTATGATATACACATTCAAAGGCTTTGCTATAATTTATAAAGCACAAGCTGATTTTCTTCTCAAATTCTTGGGTGTGCCCCATTCTCCAATGTATGTATACAATATGATGCCTAAATCTCTTTTCCTGAAATCAGTTTGGCATTTTTCATTCCATGTATGGTAAATATCTTTGATGTGGAATTTTGAGCTTGCACAGGAGATTAATGCAATCATCATGTGGTGAGTGGTGTCCCCTTTCACGGGGATTGGAATGTATATTGAGCATGTCTAATGTGTGGGGCATTCTTTTGTTTTTCCTATTTGTTGAAAATTTTTAGTTTAAAACCAGAGTAGCTTGTGCCTCTGTAACTTGAAACAGCTTGATTGCCATGCCATCTGTTCCTCATGATTTATTTCTCTGCAGCTTCTACTTTACTAAGGAGCCCTGGTGGTGCAGTGGTTAAATGCCTGTACTGCAGAGACTCACTCACAAACCACAAGCTTGTGAGTTCAATACCAGCCAGGGGCTCTGAGCCGACACAGCCTGGCATCCTTCAGTAGGTTGCTAAACTGAATATCCAGCTTGTTGGGAGCAATTAGCTTACACTTTGTAAACTACATAGTGCACCGGAAAGTGGTATAGAACAGTACCTGCTATTGCTACTTTTTTAAAATTGTAGGTTCATCTTTAAATTGTTCTTCTTTTAATGAATCTGTCATCCTTTTATCATTTTATATAGTTTTTTATTACGTTCCCCCTTGGACCATTTTTAAAAAATTTATACTTGCTCATACAATGTGCTCCTCTCCTGGTCATTGAGCATCCCCACACTGGGTTTAGATTTCCCTTTGATTTCTCAGATCTTGTGGACAAGGTCTATTGTTCTTCTTCTTTTTGTTGTCATCTTCTATTTCTCTGCAATTGGAAACAAGTCATCAAACAATTGGATGCAGGGTTCTGGCTCTATGTCTGGCACCTTTTACTTTTGTTTCTTTTCTCTTCCCTTTCTTTTTGGCTGCAGGTAGTGCCTTTTTCCATTCCTCCCTGACATAATATTTCTATTTCTTCTTCCTCTCTCTGTAGTTAGAGCATAAACTTGGATTATGGTTATACTGATGGGTTTTCCTTGAAGTCTTATTGATATGATGTGATCAGACATTGTATTATATCCTTTGTCTGTTTTTGCTACATCTCGCCTCATGATTAATGCTATGCCATTTCTTCTCAGATATTCATTTCCTAATCTGGCTGAAAATATCCCATTCCTAACCATTTTAGCTTACTCACCCCATGTTTTGCAATGTTTATATATTCTGTTTCTTGTTTGATTATGTCTAGCTTCCTCTAATTCATGCTTCTCACATTCCATGTTTTAAGAATATGTATTGTGCAGCTTTGGATTCTCCTTTCACCTCTAAACATGTCAAAAACTGGACGTCCTTTCAGCTTGAATCCAGTTGCACCATTAACCACAGTGATACTCATAGTTGCTCTCTGCTGTACCCCAGTAGCTTGCTGAGTGTCATCCAACCTGGGAGTTTTAACTTCTGGCATGATCTCTTGCTTCATTTTGGATTGTCATCGTAGAGCTTTTGAAGTAAAATATATTCAAAAGAGATTTATTATACTTCCTTCTGCACAGTACTAACAAATATTAGCTGTGGTGTCACTGCTGTGCTCTCTGAGAGATCCTTTGCCAGTGTCACCCCCCACTACTGCTGCTGCCCAGTAGCTGCTTGGCACATTTAGTCAGGCTCCTCATTAAAAGCCTGTATGAGATGACATAGCAGAAGTGCTACCATCAGCATAACCTCCTGCCTCACAGCAGCATGAAATCCCACTACCGAAGAAAGCTAGTACCATCTTCTCTGTGCAAAACCTACATTTGAACCTCTTCTGTTAAAAGACCTCTTCTATTTAAATATGTTCTTATTGTAATTTAACTGAATTTCTGTTGAACTGTAGTTTGGAGAAGTGTGAATTAGGTAAGTTCACATTAAAAAGATCACATTAAATGTGAGATCAACAAATTTCTTACCTAATCATTTTCACAATCAAGTAAAAAATGTCTCTGGTTTCTTGAACTCTTGGTAAAACCTGGAACCACAGTGTAGTTGCCAAATTCTAATTCAACATCATTAATCCAGACTAACACAGCTTCACTTTAAAAAAATGGGCCAGCTTCATAGTTTTGGCTGTACATGACTGAAAATAATTTCATTTCTATTTTGTTACTTCTGTTCCAAAATGAAATATCTTTTGACACTATTAGAATACAAATATTATGATAATCATAAACAAAATGAAACATGAGGAATGTTGGCTTGATAAATAAAAATGAGGCATCTGTTTTTAAATCCATTCCCAGGGAGAGGTATTTAAACTGGCATGAATTCCAATAGTTATCTTTTCCTTTCTCATAAAACTATTATCTTTCTAATGGTATACAGGGCAAGCCTACAGTTGTATCAGAGACCTCCAAGGTTGAGTGCTCTGACAAACCTGAAGACCTGCTGGGCTCCTGCTGGCAAGGAAGAAGAAACAGTGAAGCAGTGTTTTCTGCTTTTCCTTTGTATCTTTGTAAAACATTTATCCCCTATTGTGCACAATAAGATGGCAATTAGTTCATTTACATGTTCTTCCACATTGAGGACATGGTTAGGGGCTAAGAGAGTTTTATACCTTGCAGATTTGAATTCCCACCTAGCCAATGCCCTCACACCTCTTCTACCTCCGATGCCCATCCTCTTATTTCCTCCCCTTCTCTGATGTTGAAGAACTCTAATGTGGATTTTTCCAAGGGGCAAGGAGAGAAGATTTGAGATCAGATTTCTTCCCCTAATAGTGGAGTTTTTCTTCAGCCAAAAGGAGATGGGTTCTGATTCACGCTGTGTTCCATGGGATGCTGTTAAATCTTACATTACTATTATATGCTATACAAATTAAATAATTAATTTGTGTTTTTGTTTTTGTTTTTTGCAGATCATGCTTGTCAAAGTGATATGTTTGATTGTGTAAATGCAAAAAGCTAGAACCTTTTAATCCTCATTCTGGTATTTATTATTTTATAAATGAAGAACACATAGAATAGATGGTCTATAATGTAAAACACAGGACTTTAAAAATATTAAATAATATCACCAAGGAATATAATTATGGTATACAACATAAATATAACAATATAATTGAGGGCTCCATCACTGAGAGAAAGTCCATCACTGAAGTTCAAAGTAGATTATGTATGTTGACTTTCTATTCTTTGCTGGCAGAGTTTGGGGTCCAAAACACACATAAGAAATCATCCAGTTTGAGACCACTTTAACTTTCCTGGCTCAATGCTAGGAAATTCTAGGAGCTGTAGTTCTGGGAGACATTTTGCCTTCTCTGTCAAAGAGCTCTGGTGCTACAACAAATTACAATTCCCAGGATTCCCTAGCACTGAGTCAGGACAGTTAAAGCAGTCTCAAAGTGAATTATTTCTGCAGTGTATTTGGGGCCTGAGAGGCCAATGTATTTGTGGTGGCTGGGTTCCCAGTCACTTGAGGACTTCTCCTGAACTACAAAGGGTTAAGCTGGGAGGAGGTACATGCTAATGAGAGATGACATCACATGCTAATGAGCAGCTACAACATAGCTGACGTAAGGCTCACTTGGCCAATCAACAGTGCCAGAGCGGCAGTTTCAAAAAGATTCCAAGAGAGGGCTTTAAATACCCCTGTAGGACCATGTGTCCTTTGTTCTCCATCTTGGCTGGTTTGGAGAAACCAGAGGCTTGTCCTCTGAGCAGCCGGAGGACCGGCTCTGGCATGCAGGTAGAGTTGGCAAAGGAGCCAACCCCCTGATTCCAAGAACTCCACAAGGACTGCAAATCCCATCATTGTGTGAGTAGCTTAGGAACAGTGTTAGTCAGTACGTCTAGGTTTTTGTTATGTTTATCTAATAGCTTGCCTGAAATGAATATCTTTGTAACTGTGTTTTCTGACCTGCAAGGCAAGGAGGCCTGGCATGAGTGATACCTTCCTATTCTATACTATTTCTTTAAAATAAACTTCTTTCTTTTAAAAGCATCTGCTATCTCTTTGGCTCCTGTACACGTGCCTTATCTCGGTTACTGATTGCTGTGGGTTAGCAAGAAAGGAAACTAGATCTCTCTCTCAAGCAAGTCTCAGTGTGTGCTTGGGAAATATAGTTTATTGTGCTTGGGAAATATAGTTCATTGATAATTCACTGAGTGGTGGCAGCGGGAAATATAGTTCTTTTAAGGGATCTCCCTGAGAGTAATAGCCACGCACAGGGCTTTGCTCTCAAGGAATCATCACAGTATTAAACAGCCATTTAGTGGGACCAGTGGCAAATCTAGATTAGACTAAATGTAAGACCAAGAGCACAAAAATATCAGAGGGACCAGACACATAACTCAGTCAAGAAACTCTCAAAATTTATTACCACACATGTGGAGGGTATCAAGTTAGGAGAAGCTGATTTAAGGGTATACCTTCTCATGATGGAGGAATAAACTGGGAATGGTCTTTATATTGCTACCTCTAAGTGATATGTTTGGCTTGCAACACACATTTTAAACTACCTATCAATTTGCTGAACTTCTTTTCTTTTTAAAAGTTGGAAAACCATGAAACATTTTTTGTCTTCAGTATTTTAAAATAATGTGGATTGTATAGCTTTTATTGTCTTATGAAGACATTGACATTACTATCAAGGAAAAAGAAAAGATTAAGGAATTGAGTCTGACAGAAGCACCAAAGTAATGTATGACATATGCCCAGGTGAAATGAGTTGCAATGTATTTATGTTTTATACATAACCTAGGTGGATGGTAACTTTAACACCAAAATTGCATTTGCCAAATCAGTATATATTACAAAATCATTAGCTGATTAAGAGTAACTGAAACTAATCTGTAGCAGGTCTTTGAATATGAGACTTTAATGTGTTTGTTGCCTGCTATTATTAATTTTTATTCAATTAATATATGTTCCATCTTTTTCCCAGCACAGAATTCAAGGCTGGCATTCCATATATATGAATAAGTTAGAAAAGAATATAAACTATTTTTCTAACTAGCCAACACTGCTTAGCATACCTCAAGGACCACCGACTTTCAGTAGAATGTCAGCAGTTAGTTTATATAATAACTGTTTGATGCAAGTATGAGAAGATGTTAAATCTGGCCACATGTCTGTCTGAATGGAGAGGGTATATAAACTGAGCAGGGAAGTCTGAAAGGGTGTTTTACTCAAGTCCACTTGAATACAATTTGTAAGTAGAAGACACAAAAACAAACAAACAAACAGATTCATTTATATACCACTTCATACTGAACTAACAGTGTCTAAGCGGTTTACAACTGTAAGCTAATTGCCCCTAACAACCTGGGTACTCATTTTAGTGACCTCCGAAGGATGCCTGTGTTGAGCTTGAGCCCTTTTGCTGGGGTTGAACTCGTAACCTTATGGTTTGTGAGTGAGTGGCTGCAGTACAGGCATTTAACCACTGTGACACCATGTGAGCAGACATCTATTATATCCAGATCCTGAACTACGTGGATCTTTTTTCTCGTGTGTTCTGTTAGAGAACATGAAATGAGTGTCCCTTCAAAGCTTGACATGAAACGTAGCACGATGAGAGAATGGTGGTGAATGTTGGCAGGCCTGGTGATATAAAAATAAGATCAGTATGCACCCCATTCCTTCACCTACCTAGAGACCTCACACATTTAGGCAATTGTAGAAAAAAGTAGAATAGGGCCAGGGATGCTATAAAGACCATGCTATAGGAACTGATGTATAGAGGAATGAGAGGAAAAAAGCAAAAATACAGTCATGAAAAGTGGAACTACTGAAGCATTCAAAAGACATATAAATGATGGTGAGTATAATCAACCATTATTAGTATCTGATCTATTGGGGATGAAATATTTGTGTGTATACATGCGCAAAAAGAGGTTTCAGAGGTTCATTAACCAAGCAGAGACATGGGAAACTCATAAAAAATGGTGAAGGGTCTACTCAACTCTTGGTCTATAAGTTACCCATATTCCCCAGTGAAGAAGAAACTTTTGCAGGATTTTTAAATGCACTTATTTAATCTAACAGACAGAAGAGGCAATAAGGAGTTCCAGAACTGGCTGAAACAGAATAACCACACTTATGAACATACATGCTTTCTATTAAGTGGAATTCATTCATAATTTTAAAACCTCATAATTTCTATGATTCTTTTAGATTTTTTTTAAAAAAAACTGATGATAAAAAAACTGATGTAAATAATTTTAAAAAATATTACAGCATGAACATCACTTCCCTGCTTAATGTGATCCAATATTATTGTGTTCTAGCTAAAGGTGAGAAATTCTACATTATGACTCTCCCAAACATAGATGTTCTTAATTTACCCTAGTCCAAACACATTATTATAAGCCAAAGTATGTGTATGTGTAAATAATTTACATATAACTGATAGTACATGTTCTTCTTCTGTTTATTTCATCGTCCACTGTCATTTCCCCATCAGACTTGATCTTTGTAAAGTACCAAGTATATAAATGATTAAAACAAATGGAATGATTGCAATCCCACATATCTTGTGACAATTTTCCAAGATAGTACAAGTTGATCTAAATTATACTCCATGGGAAATAAATATTGTGGTTTTCAAAAACAAGTTATTAATGAGTAAACATATTTGGTATAGAACTACATACAGGCTATTCTTACTTAAAAGTCGATTTGATCCCACCATAGTTCATCTATATCCATCACAATTAAGGAGAAGTGTTCCACCTTCTTCAAATAGTGCCTGACCTTGGAAGAACTTGGGAAACTGCCTCAAGAGACAGGGGAGAAAATTATCTATTTCCTAAACTCACCTTGAATTATACTTAAAATAAAATTTGCAAAAGTATGTCTGAAAGCTAAAGAAAACAGTAGCTATTATGATGAAACTGGCTGTGGCCTTTTATAGCTTTCTTTATCTTTTATGACTGCTCTGTTCCCTGCAGTGTATCTGTGAAGTGCAGAAAAAGTTCACACCAGATGATTATACTAAGGTACCGAAGCCAGTGAAGTGTGAGATAATCTTTTGAGCTGAGAATTAGTGTCTCAGGCAACCTAGTGAGAAACCAAGGGGGAGTTATTCCTTCAGTAAAGTTTAACATCTAAAGGCTCACCTGAAGCTATAACTCTTTATTACTCTTCAGATCAATACTTGTGACCATCTGGTTGCATGTTAATGTTTCTCTCCTTCTTTCCTCTCATGTGTGACATGCCTGCTTTTTCAATACAATGCAAATTGTGCTAAGGATCTAACAAGTGCAGTACATGGTAATTAACAGTTAAATGGCAGAAGCTTCATGTTCACAGCATTATCTTCTCTTTTAAATACACCAGTTTTGAGAGAGACATATAGAAATAAATTCATTGAGTCTTAAAATTTGGTTCTTTTCTTTTTAAAAAGCAGTCACCATGTCTTTTAAAAATATTTAATATTAAGGTTGGAATCCTAATCATTCTTGCTTGAAAATTTGGTCCACTGAATTCAAGGAAAATTCCTTTTGAGTAGACATTCATAGGATTGCACTAGAATCATAGAATCATAGAGTTGGAAGAGACCGCAAGGGCCATCCAGTCCAACCCCCTACCATGCAGGAAATCTCAGTCAAAGCATCCCTGACAGATGGCCATCCAGCCTCTGTTTAAAGACCTCTAAGGAAGGAGACTCCACTATGCTCCAAGGGAGTGTGTTCCACTGTCTAACAGCCCTTGCTGTCAGGAAGTTCCTTCTAATGTTGAAGTGGAGTCTCTTTTCCTGGAGCTTGCATCTTGTAAATCTCACTTCTCTTCAGGCATTACTAAAGTAGGTAAGTGCTACATGTGAGAGAAAGAGATGCCTTGAATGGTCTACTATAGAATGAAAAGTTAGGACATTATTGCTTTAGCAATAAAACAGGGAAACTTGGGGGGGGGGGGAGTCATTGCCTGATACTCTAAGAAGATACTACTTTCTGCTATCAACCAAAGACGCATCCACATTAGAAATAATAGCATTTGATGCCGCTTTAAGTGCTATAGCTCCATAATATGGAATCCTGCAATTTGTAGTTTTAACAAGATCTTTAGCTTTCTCTGCGAACGAGTGCTGAAGCCTCACAAAACTACAAACTCCATGGATGGAACCATGACAATTAAGCTGCAGACTATATAGTAGTGCAGATGCACCCCTTAGAATAAACAATCCTATGCAGGTTTTCAAAATGCCTAAAAGAAACAAGGGGAGGGGTTATTATGCATGCCAGAAATAGACGACCCCTATTTCTACAGGTACAGGATTCCTGACTGTGGAAAGATTTCTTAAGCACAGGTCTGACTGCAATATATGTTAATGTGAATGTGTATTCCCTATGATTAAACTCTTCTCCCTCCCTCAGTGTGATTTCCTCCAAGGTAGCTGCTTCAGTAGTTAGACTTATTAATGACACCCACATCTTTTTGCCAATGACCAATCACAAAACAAAGCAGATTAAATAGAAGATGCAGTGCCTTGTAGAAGTATTCACTCCCTTTTGATTTCTCTGCATTTTGTTGTGCTACAACCTGTAATTGAAATGATAGCTCCTGATACAACTGGACCAATTTTGCCAAGAAGAATGGGCAATAATTTCAGAATCCAGATGTGCAAAGCTGACAGTGACTTGCCTCCAAAGACTCAAATATGTAATTGTTGCCAAACGTGTCTCTACCATGGTTGACTCAGGGGGTGAAAACAACCAAAAAGGATCTTGTGTACATCAAGTCCTAGGATTGCCAATAAAATCCATATCAGTTTGTGGCTACAGTGCAACAAAATGTGGAAGTTAAAGGAAGGAGGAATGAAAACTTCTGCAAAGCACTGTACATGAGTAAGGTAAATCATCTGTTAAGAAAGACTGACAGCTTTCACTACTTGGAGAACACCCCAGCAAAAGTATATGCTGAACATATTGTTAGTTTGACCCTATGTTACACTGAGTAGAAAAAAATATATTCTCTGTTACCCATTTCCCTGTTGAAAATGGGTTTTCCAGGCAGCAGAAAATAGCCCTAGGAAGAATAATGAAGCAGCAAGATCTTTGCACCAAATCAGAATGCACAAAAGGGAAAGTGTATTTTCCAAATGCAGAGAGGAGCTAGAATGATTTCTCTTAACTCTAGATTTCTGAAGGAGGTTTGCCCTTTCTTGCTAGGAATGGGACCACTGGGAAATAAGTGGAGGGAAGAAGAGTTACCAACCTTTGTGTGTCTATACTCATTAACTGATAGTTTGCATGTTCCTTCATAACTTTAGCCATATATTTTTGGTGGCTTTATGTTTGTTTGTTTGTTTTCCATCCTCCGCTTGCACCTCATATTTCTATATCAAATTAATATTAAAAGGGAAGCTAGGGGGTGACCTAGGCATGGCTCTGCTACTGATGCCTGACTTGCTCATATGTGGAAAAACTAATTAGGGCTAGACAGAGTCTAAAAGGTTCTCATCATGATGGGATTTCCCCGAGGGCTCAGCATAATCCCTTTTGTCTACCAAGGGCAGTGAGAGGATCATGGCCAGAGATGACTGCTCGAATAGGGAACACAGAAGCACTGGCAAATCCCTTTGTCTGACACATTTACAGCAATCACCCAACTGCTTCTAGTCTGAACTGTTCTTTACTCCCTGAGAAACCATTCAGCAAAGCTTCTAATCCTTTCAAGCCTTGATGTCTGCCCCCAAGACAACTTTTGAGCATAAATATAAGGTGAAAAATAGCTAGACTTTGGTCTAGTTTGCAAGCAGACAGACACTCTGTTGGTTTGGCTAAACTAGGCTCCTCAGTGCCCTAGCTACCCCCCCCCCCTTATTGCTGCAGTGGCTATTGAATCTGGTTTTCTGTGTCCACTTGCTTGGGTAAGAGCTTAAAATTTTAAAAGCGTGAGACATTTCTTTTGGTCACTGGGAGGAGGAGGAGCTAGAAGATTCATTCTACAGAAGTGCTGGTAGAGAAATTCTGAGGCATTCCTTGCAAAAGAGGACCCTGATTTTCTGTGTCCTCTTGCTTGGGTAAGAGCTTAAAATTTTAAAAGTGGAAGCCATTTCTTTTGGTCAATGGGAGGAGGAGGAGTTAGAAGACTCATTCTACAGAACTGCTGGTAGAGGTGCGCACCTAATGGCATGCAATTTTTTCTTTTCATATTCATTTTTATTTTTTATAGTCAAGGAGGGGGTGGAGTACAGAGGAAAAGGTCATCTGGGCACAGTCCTGGAGGACATCTCCTTCAATTTGACACTTTGCTTTTCCCTACTCCCTTAAGGGGCTTTTGGGGACTTGCTCAGAGGAAGTGAGTCAGAGACTTGCCCCTGGAACTAACTAGTAACCAGGAGCTCTCTACATAACTAGAGTCCCAGTTGACTGAGCTCGCTAACAGAGTTTGGGGACAAAGGACAAGCCAGCAGGGGTTCTTTACACTGGTGTTTAGCAGGGGAAACCCACACTCTTGTTCAGTGCCTCCTTAAGACTTTTCATTATAGACACTGAGGGACCTACTGCAGTCACCTGCAACACTTGTGGGATGTTTGTCTTCTTGCCTACAAATGTGAGGAACTTCACCTGCACTAAGTGCAAGTTGGTAGCCCTCTTAGAAGAGAAAGTACAGCAGCTGGAGGCCCATGTAGCTACACTACAGCATCATAGGGACCAGAACGGACCAGACGGTCCTGGATGAGAAACACTTAGAGGAAGTTACTGGGGAGGAGGAGGTCACTTCACACAAAACAGAAGTAGATAGTTGGAGGAATGTCACACACAGAAGTAGGGAAACCAGGGAACATTCTGTGAGATTGCAGCTGCAGAATCGATTTAAATCTCTCTCTATTATCAAGGATGATGAGGAACAGCAGCAGGGACAGACTTCGGGGACAAGGCAGGGGACCCTGAGAGTACCACCAGAGGGAACAGCCACTGCTAAGCCTCGGAGGAGGCATGTGGTGGTCGTGGGGGACTCCTTGCTGAGAGGCACTGAACCAGTGGTTTGTGGGCCTGACAAGATGTCTCGGGAGGTGTGCTGTCTCCCTGGGGCAAAGATCTGTGATGTGACAGAGAGTCTGACAAGACTTGTCAAGTCTACTGACCGTCACTCCTTTCTTTTGGTTCATGTGGGAACCAATGACACTTCAAGGCACAGCGTTCAGAATATCATTAGGGATTATGAGGCTTTGGGCAGGATGTTGAAAGAGATGGATGCACAGGTTGTCATCTCATCTCTTCTCCCACTCAAAGGGCATGGTCCAGGAAGGGAGAAGAAAATAGCAGAGGTGAATAACTGGCTCCGCAGATGGTGCCGCCAAGAACGATTTGGATTTTTGAATCATGATCTGAGGTTCCACAAGGAGGGACTTTTGGCAAGGGATGGGTTGCATCTCATGCCAATTGGCAAAAACATTTTTGCCAATAGTCTCAAAAATTTGATCAGGAGGGCTTTAAACTGAGTTATATGATGGAGGGAGACAGTATTCTGGAAGGCAAAAGCACTGGAGAAAATAGTCTAACTGTCATAGAGGGAACAAGAGAAACAGTGCAAGGACCCAAAAGTGGGAGGCAAAAAAACTTGCACAGGCAGCAAGTCAAAGGGACCCATGGTCTTCGATGTCTCTAAACTAATGCACAGAGCATGGGAAATAAGCTAGAATTTGAACTCCTAGCACAACAAAGCAAATATGATATAATAGGTTTCACTGAAACCTGGTGAAATGAGTCTCATGATTGGAATGTAGAAATAGAGGGGGATAAGCTTTTCAAGAGAAACAGACCAAACAGGAAAGGAGAAAGAATAGCCTTATATGTCAGGGACAGTTACACCAGTGAAGAGATCCAGAGCATCAATCCTGGAAGCCAGGTGGAGAGCATCTGGATAAAAATTAAACGAGAGGGAAATAACAGGGATGTTATTGTGGGAGTCTACTACAGATCCCGAAGTGAGATGGAAAATTTGATAGCACCTTTCTAGAACAGATGACCACACAGTCAGAAAGGAGAGATGTAGTAGTGATAGGTAACTTCAACTATCCTGATATTTGCTGGAAGTCAAACTCAGCCAAATCCTTAAGGTCTAGCAAATTCCTCACTTGCCTTGGAGACAGTTTCATTGTCCAAAAGGTGGAAGAGGCAACAAGAGGAATGCAAATAGCGAGCACATGTAGGGGTCAAGTCAGAAAAGCTAAATCACAGAATGAACTCAGGCTTGCTAGAGAGGTTAAGAACAACAAAAAGGGCTTTTTTTGGATATGTCCGCCACAAAAGGAAGAAGGAAATGGTAGGGGCACTGCTTGGAGAATATGGGAAAATGCTAACAGGGGACAGAGAAAAGGCAGAATTACTCAACACCTTCTTTGTCTCAGTCTTCTCAGAAAAGGAAAAGGGTGCTCAAGCTGAAGATAATGAGGTGAAGTGCCAGCAGACTGGAGGAGGTCAAACGTCCCCATCTTCAAAAAAGGGAAAAAAGAGGATCCTAACAATCATCATCCAGTTAGTCTGACATCAATACCAGGAAAGATTCTAGAGCAGATCATTAAACATAGAGTCTGTGAAAATCTAGTAAGCAATGCCATAATCACAAAAAGCAACACAGGTTTCAGAGAAAGAAGTCATGCCAGACAAATCTAATTCTTTTTTTTAATATATAAAATTACTAGCTTGTTAGATGAAGGGAATGCAGTGGATATAGTATATCTTGATTTCAGTAAGGCTTTTGACAGGGTTCCCCATGACCTTCTTGCAAACAAGCTAGTGAAATGTGGGCTAGAAAAAGTAACTGTTACATGGATTTGTAATTGGGTGACTGGCCGAACCCAAAGGGTGCTCAACAATGGTTCCTTTTCATCCTGGAGAGAAATGACTAGTGGGGTTCGACAGGGTTCTGTCCTGGGCCAAGTGCTAGTCAACATCTTTCTCAATGACTTGGATGACAGAATTAGGAGTGTACTTATCAAATTTGCAGATGACACCAAATTAGAAGGCGTAGCTAATACCCCTGAGCACAGGATCAAACTTCAAAATGACCTTAATAGATTAGAAAGCTGAGCCAAAGCTAAGAAAATGAATTTAATCACAGAGAAATGTAAGGTACTGCACTTAGGGCAGAAAAATGAAATGCACACATATAGGATGGGTGACACCTGGCTGAACGAGACTGCATGTGAAAGGGATCTCGGAGTCCAAGTAGACCACAAATTGAACATGAATTGACAGTGTGATGTGGCAGCTAACAAGGCCAATGCGATTTTAGGTTGCATCCATAGAATTATAGTGTCTAGATCAAGGGAAGTAATAGTGCCACTCTATTCTGCTCTGGTCAGGCTCCACCTGGAATACTGTGTCCAGTTCTGGGCACCACAATTTAAAAAGGATGTTGAGAAACTGGAGCATGTCCAAAGGAGGGCGACTAAAATGGTGAAGGGTCTGGAAACCATGTCCTGTGACTTAGGTAGCTGGGGATGTTTAGCCTGGAGAAGAGAAGGTTAAGAGGTGATATGATAGACGTATTTAAATACTTGAAGGGATGTCATATTGAGGAGGGAGCTAACTTGTTTTCTGCTGTTCCAGAGAACAGGACCCGGAACAATGGATGCAAGCTGTAGGAAAGGAGATTCCGCCTCAACATTAGGAGGAACTTCCTGACAATAAGAGCTGTTCGACAGTGGAACAAACTCCCTCGGAGTGTAGTGGAGTCTTCTTCCTTAGAGGTCTTTAAACATAGGCTGGGTGGCCATCTGTCAGGGATGCTTTGTCTGAGATTTCCTGCATGGCAGGGGGTTGGAATGGATGGCCCTTGTGGTCTCTTCCAACTCTATGATTCTATGATTCCATTCTGGATGCTCAACAATTAGGACCAAGATCCAAGTAAGTAAGTATCACCATTAGCAATGCCTCATATCTATTCACCTTTCCCACCTTTGCTTCTCTAGCACTTGTGTTTGTGCTTATATGTGTTGATTAATTCCCTTAATAAAAATGCAAAACCCTATTTGAATTTATCTCTGCAGTTCTGTGTGATTTGGACTTGGTATAGCTGGGCTGATCCTACGGCCACTGTTGCCCTGGTTGAACTATATCTCTAATTAGAGCTAATACTATAACTCCCCTAATACTAGATTAATTTGGGGGAATCCTCCCTAGTCTCCGGCAATTTGAGTAATAATTCTTAACTGGAGGTATTCTCTCTCTCTCTCTCTCTCTCTCTCTCTCTCTCTCTCTCTCTCTGTGTGTGTGTGTGTGTGTGTGTGTGTCTGTCTCATCCTTATATTTGAATATGGATGAGTATTGAAAGCCAAGCTACTTGTATATGTTTTACAAAGAAGACTAAGCTTGTTCTATTCTCTGCTAGAACCTAGAGGATGTGTGAGCAGGCATGGGAATGGCTTCTGTGCAGCTTCTGACTTGAAAATTTATTCTTTCACACCTCCTAACAAGTTTAAGAATGGGGGGGGGGATAGGGTTGTGCTTGGATTTTGTATTATTCAAATTTTCTTTTAAAAGTGCAACTTATAATAATGGTTTTGTTTTGATGTTATATCAAAACATATATTAATCCATGTATATTTCTTTAAACAGTGCAATTTACATGTTTCTTTCCTCCTTTCTTTTTACTGTGCCCTCAGATTTTAAAAGGCTGACAGACTGCACTCCTCTTCTTTCAGGTATCTTCTTTGACAATGTATCCATGGAACATTCTCAACAGGAATTAACATTAGATGAAGCTTCAAGCTTTAAAACGTGAAGTTAAAGATACTTAGAAATGTAAGGTAGCAGTAAAACAGCTGTCATTCCAAAATGACTTCAAAAGAATGCAAACAAAACCTACTCTATATGGGTAACTGACCCATTAATTATCTGCTAGAAAAGCCAAGTATGTTGCCTGCTGTTTTTTGAATTATCTATACAACACTGATTGGTCTGTGAATAGCTATCAGCAGCATAATGAGAAATGATTTAAGAAAACTATTAAAAGTTAAAAACAAAGTTTATGAGCTTTGAACAGCTCCTTAAATGGATGTGATAAACACATGCTGGTGATAAATGCTGTATCCAAGACTTTTAACCATGTATAGTATACTAAAGAGCATTTTGATGGTTTCAGTTGTCAATCAAAATGTGTAAGGTTTTAAAAAAGCAGTTTCAGGATTTAGACTTCATTTTTGGTTTTGCATTCTGTCATCCAAATCTTTGATAAAGATGTTGACTAGCACTGGGCCCAGGACAGAACCCAGTTAAAGGCTAAAGGCATCTTTAAACAAGTTATTTTCCCAGTTGTGAAAAGAGCGGGGATGGCACACCAAACCTCTCTTGGGCAGCAGTTCCAAACACTATGAACAGCCTGTTCAACAAAGTACTCATTGAGGAGCTCATTTTATCAGCAGATATCCATCTGTTGACATAACTAGCCATGACATAAATTCAGTTAACATTTTACTTTCCCACAGTGCCCTGAAATGGTACATAAGAAATATTGTGCAAAAGAAAAATGGGAACTCATTATTGCCTGTGGCCCGATTTAAATGGGCCTTTGCGCCGCCCCGTCACATGCTAGGGGTTGGCCGAGGATGCAGCGGCCATACCGGCTTCACCCCAGCACGTGACGGGGGCGTCAAAATGGCGGCACCCTGTACACATGGGTGCCGCCATTTTGATGCAACAGACGCATAGTATCTGCAAGTCCCATTGCGCTGGCGATGTCACGAGTGCGCCATTTGCACACTTGGGCATCGCAAGCTTGACGCAAAAAGAACCCGCTTTTTGTGGCTTCTTTTTCCGCTGCCGGGAAGCCTTGGCGCTTGGCAGCTGAGGCTTCCCACTGGCGGAAATGGAGGCAGCAGCATACCGTCCTTTCTGGGCAGTCTGTATCCCACCGTTACCAAGTAAATCTATACAGGGGTTCCCAAGGCACTATTTAGATGCCTGAATACTTATGCAGGGGTAAAGCCAGCTTACACCTAGACTTCATGGGGAGAATGTGCTGACCCACCACTCACTTCACAACAGGCCAACAGCTGACATGTAGTCCACGCCATCCCTGCCTGCTGTGAGGACCCACCAAAATGGAGCATTTGCAACTACAAGCCATGCTCTGCTATTACTTTCTTTCTGTTCTGCTGCAAATACATGTGCACAGCGGCTGTAAATTGCCTCTGCCATCCTATCCAGTCACGAGCCCACTAGACGTCCTACAACACTGGCTGATCATACAATCCACTAGAAGATAATAATAATAATAATAATAATAATAATAATTTGTTTTATTTATATACCGCTATTCCAAATATCATAGCGGTGAACAGCAAGTAAGCTAATTAGCAAGTAAGATCAACTGGCTGGCCATATAGTGTATCCTTGCACCTAGTAAAATATTGACACGGCATGCTCTTGAAGCCTCCAGTACATGCCCCCTTTCTTCCTCTTTTCCCATAGCCATTTATTTGTTCCTGTATTTATTGAATCTGTTGTAATGTTGGTGACCTGGCTTATTTGTCATCATTTCACTTAATGGGTTGTGTTGATGGTGCAGCTGACCACTCATGCACTTGTGTGACTGATTTGCAGATGGGCAACAAAATATGTGGATATCAATGGTGCTGGCAGCTCACTGGCCCCTTTCCTAATCTAAACAGCTCCAATTTGATTACCAAATAGCAAACACTCTATGGACAAGATGGAATTCCTTTCATTTCATGATGTAAAAACAGAGGAAATGAAAAGAAAACAGCATCCAAATGGGTTTCCACAAGCCCTGGAATATTTATAAAGCAATTTTTGCAACATGGTCATTGGATGAACATTTTAGCTAAAATAGATGCTGCAATAATTTAAGATGAACCTAAATCACAGGTAATATATTACATCCAGTTGGATATTAATTTGTTCTTTGGTCTCATGGAATCATAGCAAATCTTCATATGTCTTGGCTGGAAAAAATCATGGCTCAAGAAATGGAAAGCATCGAATGGATTTAAGAGAAAAGAAGAATACTTATATTTATTTTTATTGCTAGTGCCTGCCTCAGGGAAAATGTCACTCACTCAATGACGAAAGCTGTTCCATAAAAGATGGCTTTTCTGTCTAACCAACTGCATATTCCAATCGTGCTTTCTTTTTTTCTATGATGCATAGGGGAAACTAAAGGCATCTCTCCTCTAGATGCCTGTCTGGAGTCAGTAATGGGATGGATGAGGGAAAACAGACTCAGTCTGAATCCAGAGAAAACGTTAAGTACTCATGATAGTTTCCCCAGGCCCAGGGATGGATATTTGTCCACCTGTCCTGAATGGGGTCACGCTCCCCCTGAAGGACTCAGTTCGCAGTCTGGGGGTGCTTCTGGACTCGTCGCTCCACCTTACATCTCAGGTGAGTGCGACAGTCAGGAGCACCTGCTACCAGCTTCGGCTGATACTCCAGCTGCGACCCTACCTGGGCCGGAGGGACCTTGAAACGGTGGTACATGCTCTGGTGACCTCTCGGTTGGATTTCTGTAACGCGCTCTACATGGGGCAACCCTTGTACTAAACCTGGAAGCTTCAATTAGTGCAGAATATGGCAGCGAGGTTGGTCACTGGATGCTCCAGGACCAGCCACATAACACCTGTTTTGAAAGATCTACATTGGCTGCCCATTCGCTTCCGGGCGCAATACAAGGTGTTGGTTATCACCTATGAAGCCCTAAATGGGTTGGGCTCAGGGTACTTGGAGGACCGCTTCTCCCCATATAATCCGCCTGCGCTCTCAGGTCAGCTGGGAAGCAACTGTTGAGGGTTCCTGATACGAAATATTCCGTGACTGCACAAAGGGTGTTTTCCATCTCTGCCCCACAGCTCTGGAACTCCCTTCCCGGTGAGCTCCGCTCGGTTGCCTCCCTTGATTTGTTTAGGAAGAAGTTAAAAACCTTTCTTTTCCAACAGGCTTTCCCCCAGATGCTGTGATATCTGTTCTCTCCCCGTTGCACCAGCACTTTAAGCTAGTTATTGTTGTGGTTTTAATCTTGTGATTTTTTTATCCTGTTTTTAATAATTTAATTGTATTGCTATGTATTTTTTATATGGATACTGTTTGTAAATTGTACATTGTGTAGTACCTTTGTTGTAACCTGCTTTGATCTGCCAGGAAAAGCGGGCTATAAATAAACAGTTTATTATTATTATTATTATTATTATTATTATTATTATTATTATTATTAAAGAAAAATGTTTCCGGATTATTGTCATTACTAATGAATGCCCTGCTTTTTTGTTTGTTTGTTTTTTGTTTTTTGCAGCTTGCTTCCATTTCAGTTTGTAATAGCCTATTGCCGCTTTGAGCCCCTCCCAAATGATAAAATCATTAATATGATGGTATTGATATCTTTGCCAACAGACTTGTTTGCAAACTTTTTTAAAAAAAGAAAAGAAAAAGAAAGTAAAACTTAGTACTTACTATTTATGGTCAATTGCTGGTAAATAATGCTAGTCCATATTGTCTGGGAATGATTCAGGTCATAATTCCATAATCAAATCATAAATATATTTTTTTTTAAAAAAAGGGGGGGGAGTCATAATCCTCGTCCGAATCATGCTGCATTGATTCTGTCAGGTTTCTATGGTTTAAGTTTTAAAGTTATAGTTTGTTAAATTTAGGTTTTAACTGCTGTTAGTATAGATAATTGTTTTGGGTTATAAATTTGGTTGGGGATTATGGGTAGTTGTATAGGTTTTGTTGCAGCTGGCTAGTAGAATGTACGCCTTAGGCAGGTTTATTTTATTTTATTTCTAACTGATTGTATGTACAGCACTGTATAAATTAACATCACTCTATAAATAAAGCTTAATAATAATAATAATAATAATAATAATAATAATAACAACAACAACAACAACAATAGCCATTGGAAAGTGTGGGATGTAGGCTGAAGAAAGTTGGTGGCTGGTAGTAACAGAGAGGAGGGGGAGTTGCTGGGAAAGTCTGAGACAGGGAGAAATAGTGTGTGAGAGAAGGCTGGCAAATGGGATTGGTTAACAGTGGGGGACAGACTGTGGGAATTGGAAGTGGGTGCTAGTTTTGGTGCCAAACAGTAGAAGGTGGAGTTTTAGGTTTTGAGCTTTTAATGTATTGCTTGGCTTGGTGTGGGCAGTCCTGGCTTAAACACTGACTGGTGAATTTCTGACTATGTGTTCTCGATAAAGTTCTTTGCTGTTTCAACACACTGGACTCTTTGATGCACAGAAGTTCTAAATTTGCACAAACCCAACATTTCTAAAGGGCATGAGATTGGAAGATAATTATATAAAAGATAGAAGATGGCCAAATTTAGCCAAATCTTGTAGGATTCTAAAATGGCTTTTGTAATGTATATTTTCATCACTATCATAATGATACTTTGAAGAGCATGAGTCTATGAAATTATGTAATTTTTTTCTGTCTATTATACTGTGAACTCCTTCAGCTGTTTATGTGAAAGTCCTTGCACAGTAAATTTTCAGTCTTACAACCTGATTGTAAAAATATTTTTGCAGGGATAAATTCTAGTGACATTTAGGTGGCTAAATCTTTAGCAATCATGCTAAGGATTCAAGCCTTTGTGCCATCAACAAACTTTAACAATGCAACTGAAGCTTGAAAACAATTTTTGGTGGTGTCAGAAATGCCCTACCTGTATTTACCTTGAAGCATCCTAACTGTCTTGTATTAGACTTGTTTGCCCTCATTATACAGCTAATATAATCATGGAAGTATTGGTGTTCTGTTATGACAAAACTGAGGCTATAGTACTTGGGTCATATAATGAGAAGGCATGACTGTCTAGAAAGGACAATGATGCTAGGAAAGAAGAGGGCAGCAGAAAGAGAGGAAGACCGCATGTTAGATAAATAGACTCAATCAGAAAGGTCATGGACATGAATTTGCAGGACCTAAGCAGAGCATGGGAAGATGGAGAGGCTTGGAGATGTCAGAGTCACCATGAGTCAGGGCCAACGTGAGAGCAGTTAACAACAAAAAGTCATGATTGGTGTGCATCACTGATGAGAGTAATTCAGAAAGAAGTAGAAAGTATTATTCCTTTGAGCGAAAGGACCCAAACTAGCAGCAGATAGAACAAGCAGTGTTTACAAAAAGGGCAACTTTTTTCCATTTAAGCTTTTGGAGAGAAAATCTTGCTCCCCTGAAAATACTACTGTTAACCCAAAAATGCAAACACGGAACACTCATCTGAATCCTAATCAGCAGCACTACACTTGAAGAACAGTTATGTTTCAGGCAAGCTAAATATGGCAGAGAAAATACATCTTTAAAGTATCTTCTTGATAAAATAGGATCAAAGTGTTCAAGCTGTGCAGTCTCCTCCCTTAAAATCAATCAATTTTCATGCTAATGTTTTGCTAAAAATAAAATTCATCAGAATTATTTTGGTCGCTGTATCCAGTGAAGGAGCCATGAAGGGAGTCTTAGAGCTGCCTGGGGGACAGTGGCATAGAAGAGTTTTTACTCAGTAGGTCTTATGCAAAATTCTGACCTTCATGATACTAAAGATTCTATATTACTCAGGAAGACTGCAAATCTAATCTTTTTAACTTGCTCTGTATACCTGCAGGCTAGATTTATTATTTTTTAAGGCTTTATCTGAAACTACATTATCCAACAAACTCAGAATGACTTTACAGCAGCCTTTGAATAGTGACATGTACCTTTTTTATAATGTATAATAAATCAACTATAGATTCTAAAGTAGAAAACATTTAATGCTCTCATAGTTTGTTCATTAACTACTTGTCAGTATATATTCCTCTGACTTCCTTCCTTGTCAACTCACTTTCCTTCCATTTTGTTTATCTATTGGTCAAGTCTGATTTTGGGAATCATTTTTATGTGAATCACACTCAACAATCAGACTTCTCATTTCAGCATATCAACACCTTTTTTAGACTAATAGATGATAAATACTTATTAATTTGTTAATATTCCTATAATTCTTAATGTATTAATAATGCAGGACCCATAATCCATAAAATATATGAGAAGGTCATTCTTTACCCTAAAATGCAGCCCTGAGTATTCACCAATGTTTTGGGGGCCAAACCGCTTCCCACTTCACTATCCAGCTACATGATCCACTATCTGGAACCACCCATGCCAGTAGCCCCATATAGTATTGCCAATGATGAATCAGTATGGAGCAGGTAAAACAAACAAACAAAAAATCCAAAACAAAGTTTCAGCCATTAAGGCAAAAATTCTTAGCCACCTCTAAAGTGATCTCCCAAAGCCTACTCTGAATGATTAGGAGTGGTGCTGAAGAAAGTAGCAGAAGAAAAAGAAGAAGAGACGTATGGGCCTTCTTAAATACAGCCTCCTGTCCCTTTGGACCATGGCTCACGCCATGTCATTTCCTTCTTCTGTTCCCTTCTACAGGAGGCAAAAAGGCTATTTGCTGAGGAGGGAAGCTGCCACAAAAGACAAAGACACCGAATTGGAAGAAAGGCCACAACTTCATTAACCAAATAGCACAGGGGTAGGGTTGGCCCAAAGCATGAGGTCTGGATCTGCATCATTAACCAACCTCTTATTGGTCAATGAACTGATTTGCTTGGTCATGGCCAAGCTTTGGGATGACACAGGTCCCACAAAAAGCACCCTGGATAAGACATGCAACCGGTCAATTGCATGTTCGCTATTAAGCCCCTTGTCACTGGGAGCTGCTGAATCGATGTGGCCCCCGCAATGGCCACACCACATGCCCTCAGTGCTCCCAGGTCACGAAAGACTCCCAATTCAGTGCTACACAGGATATCATGCCCACCAGATCCATGACCTATGCTACCGCCCTGAAAAGAAAAGTTGTGACAACACCACCAAAGCAAGGAATGGAGAGTGGGAGAGCCAAGCAACTGTCACCCAAACGGAACATCGCATGTCCTTATATAGGTCCACCAACCAATCGGGAGCCAGTATAGGAAGAAGGCACTGCCTTGGCTCCCTCAACCAATAAGCTACCTGGTGGGAATGAAGCAGCCAATAGGAGGGCTCTTCTGTCCCATCCAGCAGAATGGGCCGATAGTGGGCCCGCCCGACCCCAGCAAAGCATGCTGGGAGCCTGGGCAGGCCAGCAAGGGCTCAGACAATGGCTCGCTCCCCTGGCAGCAATAAAGCCGGCCTTGAAGAGGCAGGGCAGCCTCATTTCTGGCATATTGTCTCCTTGTGGCATACACATACACAAACCACATTAATTGATATTGGTTGTCCAAACTTTTTATTTACTGATGTCACAATTTCACAGATTCCACTTCCTCATGCCTTGGGACAATAATAATGCTAGGGTGCCAGCCCAAAGATATCTCTTTCTACATTTATTTATTTATTTATTTATTTTTATTTTTGTCTTTCTTCCAAGTTGAGACCCAAGGCAGCTTATTAATAAACATATTAAAACAGCACTTTAGTCTAATTTTTTACAAAAAATATCAACTCAAACCCTGTATTTTCACAAGTTATTCTTTTCCAGCCATGGACAGCATTCTGTTATTAAATGTGTGCTTCCAGCTATTGCTTTACTGTCATGCAGTTTTAAACACTTTAGTCAGTGATTCCAAGCCCATGAAAGTAATAAATTGGCTTTGGTTACCAGGCAGGAAAGAAATTATGGAAACGGGTGGACAGAATTTAGCAAATGCTTTTATTTGGTGGTGGTGATGGTGATGGTTGATATACGTATGCATAAATAATCAATTTTGCTTTATTCTTCATTCAAAAGTGCTTATCAGAAAAATAACAAAATGTGGACTAATCTGTGTTGCCTAATTATACAGTTAATCCCACTATGCAGAGGAACATATTGCAGATAGCTGAAATGTAATTGTTAAAGGTCTTCAATGTAGTTGTTTTTTAAATATGCTTGTTCCCTGAGGTATAGGAAGAGAAAGAAAGAGATGCAAAGTTGGTGGTTAACATGTAAGCATTCAAAGATCTCTACCTAGAAAGATAAATCTGTCTATTAAATTTTTTCTCACATTCTTTTGATTCACGAAGAATTTTGTGAATTTTAAATCTTTCGTTTATGCCTCTGTGTACGTGTGTGTGTGTGTGTGTGTATGAACTTTTAAAAAGTCATAAAATTCTTCATGATTTGAAACAATGTGAGAAAAAGTAAAATGGACATATTCATCTTTCTAGGTAGAGGCCTTTGAATGCTTACATGTTAATATCCAACTTTAAATATCTCTCTCTCTCTCTCTTTAAATCTCTCTCTCTCTCTCTCTCTATATATATATATATATATATATATAATCTCACTCACAGTTGTTTTTGTTGCTGTTGTTGTTTTTGCTTTTTTGTCACAATTAGAAAAGCATCTAGCTAGTTGAAGCATTCAAACTGACTGGCTTTGTATATGCTCCTTTTCTTGTCTTGATTATGACAGCATTTGGTGTTTTTATTGTTTTAATTTATTTGTTCATCCCCCACGGTGTGTGTTAGGATGAAGAGTAGTTAAAATATTTAAATAAATGCACGAAGTACATAAATAAATAATCTAAATTTGACTTTATTCCACAATTCTCCAAATTTCAAAAACTAAAGTAAAAACCAAGTATAGTGTACCCTTGTTACACACACTAGTCTGGGTTAAAATTCTTACTCGCTTTGAGAGGTTTGCTAAATACTGTGTTTATATACTCTACATTTTGGTATTTGTAAGATTTGTAAGATATTATGGAAAGTGGTCAACATCTGTTTTAACCCTTGAAAATAATAATACAAGGAAAAGAAGAGAAATTAACTGCTTGTAATGAATTCTTGGAAGCTTTGTATACTGTAACCTGTCCTATTTCAGCAAAATATCTTCCTTTTCTTTCCTCCTTATGATGTTATCTAGAGAAATACACCTTATTTGAAATGTAGAAAATGTCAGGCTTCTCCTGAGGATACAATATGAATAGCTTGCAACTGTCTCAAACTTGACTGAGTAGTGCATACACTACATTTTTATTAGGGCTGGATTACAGTAGCAGCAATCCTGGAGTTTCAAATGCCTAACCACTGGAGACAATCAGAAGCACTGAAAAATCTCTACATAATGAACTTAAATATTCTTTCAAACAGAAAATCATAATCTACTCTGCTGTAATCAAGTCTATATTGTTGCATGAAGAATTTTAAGCAGTTGAATAATGTGTGCTACTGGAGACAGAGAAGATGCAAAGAAGCTCATCCTTTTCTATTGCTTCAGTAAAAGCATTTTGAAGCCTTAATGCTTATTGAAGTATAATTAAAGGCACAATATGAGGTCCTTGCTTTTTGCTCTCATATATTTTCCCTTTAAAAATGGAATGAAATTGAAATCTGCCTTTGACCTACAACTTCTGAAAAATATTTTAAGAGGTTTCAATATTTAAAATGTTCATTTAGAAAAGCATAATATGATTTGCATAATAGGACATTGGCTTTCTATTACAAGCTCCCTAATTTCAATCTATCATAGAATCATAGAATTGTAGAGTTGGAAGAGACCACAAGGGCCATCCAGTTCAATCCCCTGCCATGCAGGAAATCTCAATCAAAGCATCCCTGACAGCTGGCCATCCAGCCTTTGTTTAAAAACCTCCAAGGAATGAAGCCCCACCACACTCCAAGGGAGTGTGTTCTGCTGTTGAACAGCCTTTACTGTCAGAAAGTTTTACCTTTGCTTTCTCCCCTTAAGAAGAATAAACAGCCTGGTGTAGTAATAAAGCCATCTCAGAGTCATTTGATGTTGTTACCTTATTTTAGTACTGTGGCATAATACAGCTACAATAAAGGACCCTATTAAGTTGCTATTTAAGTGTGTTTATCCAACACCCAAGGAGAGAAGTATGCTTGTCCTTTCCCTCTTCATCTCACCCTAACATGCATGAAGGGTGATAATCTGAAACAGAAAATCTGTGCTATAAGTCCTCACATGAAATGACTCTCTGATTTTCCAAGGTTCAAACTCAATGGGCATGTCAAAGTCTCTCCAGTTCATGGACTGCCATATCATTCTCTCTAGATGCAATCTCTTCTAATAAGAAAAAGCAAGAAGAGGAAAACCCAAAAAAAATAAGCTCCAGTCAAAGTTAGAGATCACTGACAGCCTACCTTAGGACCAGAGGAAGCTAACAGCACTGTCTTGGAAGCAGAACCTGGAATATCTCATGTGGGTCCTGAAGGACAGGAGTCAGAGATATTGCACCTCTTTATGAAGGAGACTGCAGTAGCAGCAACAAAAAAGCAGGATCCACCTTGGCCTGCTATAGAAAGGACACACTGAGCTCATTAGGCCAGCTGTACTTACAGCTAGCTATAAACAGAGCCAAACCTGCCTCTTTGCTTCAAGACAACAGATATTTGCTTAGCATTATATTACATTCCCTACTGTCTAATTTCTTCACCTTTGGCGTCTTGCTTTGACTACAGTTGATTCTCTACAGTGGTACCCCGGGATACGAAATCACCGCCTTACGAAATTTCCGGGCTACGAAAAAAATCCATTAGAAAAAACTGTTTCGGGTTACGTTTTTTTTTTTTTTCGGGTTACGAAAAAAATTTTTGGTGCTTGTCGGTGCTTTTTCACACGGAATCGCGGCTTCCAGCGCTAGCGCCTATGGCAATTTCGGCTTGCGAAAGATTTCGGATTACGAAGGGCTCCGCGGAACGGATTACTTTCGTAACCCGGGGTACCACTGTATTTTCGTGAGGGTTAGGGATGGAAGACCACTGCAAAAGTGGAAAAACCATAAATAACTGAGGCCCCACCCATCTTCGTCCTACCTGTTTAAATTATGCAGATGGCAAGCACAGGAAGAATCTGGGATGAAGCTGTGTTCCTAGGCTAAACGCCAGAGCAAAATAAGCCCCAGGGTATTTTCACTGTATTCACTGTATTCACTGTATTCACTGTGAGAACATTCAGTAATTATTGTTCATGAAAAATACATGGTGGGCATTTTGGGGGGGGGGGATAACAACATTTTCTAAATAGAAAACAGTTTTCCTTAACAGAAAATGACATTTCTGTATATAAGAGAGCTGCTTTTTGTGTATAAAAGCTTGCTTTGTGCAGTGTTTTGGGACAGAATAAGTCTTCAAAAATGCCACAATCCTTATTATTTTTCTCTCAAAATGATCTTCATAGACTGTGACACAGGGCAGAAAATTAACTGAAATGAAGAGAAATTAAATTCTGCATATAGTCAAATCCTTTTTAATGTTCCTCCTCCTCCTCTTCTTCTATGTATAGCTAGACCATGGGACTTGTCTGTTATAGCAGATGTACAGGTTGAAAAAAGATATCAGGAACATGAGTCAGCAGCATATGTCTGTAAAAATGTTTAATTCAGTGTTAAGCATCATGGATAGTTATGCATTGTGCCACCAGAACGGCTTAAAGCTAGCTTCCTGTCATGGTGGGGTGAAAAAGCTGGCTTTTTGCTGACCCAAAAAGAAACAACTCTTTGCAGCTCCTTTTTCAGCTGGCAAAAAGGTGGAATGGGGCCACAGCTTGTGGTTGCTGTGGCCTCAAGCCAGCTTTAGAAGGGGCAGCTTGAAGCCACCCTTTCAGGGTGGTCTGTTTAGCCCCTTAATCTCTTTCATTATAATTTGTCCACTTATTTATTATCTTTATACTCCATCTTTTCTCCAGTATTGGGACTCAAGATGGTTTACAAATTAAAATGATTACAATATTGGTAAAAGAATACAAAAAGTCAACATTAAAATATTATTATTATATTTATAATACACAGAATAAAATAATATTAAACTTTTCAATGGTACAGCAGCCCCTTGGTATCCACTGGGGTTTGGTTCCAGGACCTCCCCCACCTCAGCTGTGGACACCAACATCTGTGGCTGCTCAAGTCCCATTACATATAATGGCATAGTAAAATAGTATACTTTATATAAAATAGGTTTGCGTTTTGGAATTATAAATTTTTATAAAAACATTTTCAAGCCATTGATGCTTGAATCCTTGGATTAAAAAAAATCTGTGGATATGTAGGGGCCAATTGTATTATAACAACACCACTAGTCATACCTGTAAAGATGATAGGACTAAAAGAAGGCCTTCTTTTAAGATAATGCAGATGATTTTGCTTCTGATCTGAATGAAACAAAAATTTGACTGATAGCCCATACAATTTGTTTCAAAGCAACTCTTACATGTAAAATAAACCCTAAGCAGTACTTTTCTGGAAAAGAAAGTTGGTTTGCTGATTGGTTCCAACTGGGATGTCACACTAAGTGCATCAACCAAATCTGTTCAAAACTGGTGTATATCTGTATATTTTTTAAGTCAACCCCCCCACCTCTGAAATGTGAAATTGTGTTGAGAAGATATCTGAATTAAGTGATAGATTTGATCCATAACCTTACTAAGGTCCTAATCAACTTAAATAGTAAACTGAGGGCCAGTACAGACTGGCACAATATGCTGGCTTCATGGCGATGTGGGGGCGTGGAGTACACACATGCCCACACCGCCACCATGAAGCCAGTGTTATGCTTCTCTGCTGCTCACACTGGGACAGCTTTTTGGCACTCTGGTAGTGCAGTGTTTATATGCTATATGCCTGAGGATCACCAAAAAGCTTTGGCAGCTGTGGAAAAGGTGGCGTTTTTCCAGAGCAAAAAGGAGCTGCATTTTGTCACTTCTTTTCATACTAGAAAAAAGCCGGATCGGGGACCCGATCTGGTGATCAAAAGTGTGGCATCAAACTGTCCCTTTAGGGCTGTCTGTTTTGGCTCTGAGTTTGTTAGCTTTGTGATCAAATATGTGGATTTGCATAAGAAAAGAGTCAGACAGACAAAATTATTGCATAAATAGAAAAGTTTGCAAAAATCCAGACCATAAATATAAATGAATCATGGAACACACAGCAGTGTGGATTTTTTTATCCATCATTTGGAGGTTTATCCTTTTCTCTGTCCATGAACCACAAACATCCACAGGTAATCTCTGGAGGGCTGTTAACTTTTTAAAGTGAGAAGTCCTTGAATCCTTTATGTCAGACACAAGTTTTTGGATACAAGTCTGATAAATCAGCACATAGAAGAGTGAATTGATCTGAAAGAATCACGGTCTTCTAGTAGCTACATTTTCGGCCCAAATACACTGGAAACTCCTTTATTTTATTCACTTATTCTCATGGCAAGCAGGCTCCAACCAATGTATTAACAGCAATAGTGTGTTGCATATGCAATTACTGGAATTCAATTTAGAGTGATGCAAACCATTTGGAGGAGACACTGAAGCCATTAGTGCAGGGAGAATGCAGATCCCTCCATTTCAAGATACAGGCCTTTTAAAATGGAGATTGCTCAAACCCTAAACACAAGCAACAAAAAGATAGAGGCACGTTTTCCGCAGCAGGTCTAATCCTACACAACCTGAACCTATGATTACAGGCTGAAGTGTAAAGGAAATTCAATTAAAATGTGTATTACTACTATCTAAAGTGATGTACTAAAGAATGCAAGTGCCAGCTTGCTGCACGCTATGCTGAATACTAACAACATGCACTTAATCCAACACTTTCCTTTAAAAAGAATCATTCTACATTTCTTTTCTTTTCTTTTCTTTTCCTTAAGTCTAGATAATGAAAAAATTATAGAATAAAACAAGGAAAGAAATGTTAGGTAATGACAACAGAAAGGCATGCAGCAGATAGCAGTAACTATCCTTTCTTAGAACTTTCTTGAATTTCAAAACTTGGGTTCAGGGGATTTAGGATCTCTGACTCCGGAATGTATAAGGAGCATGCAGAACCTTTTGCCTAGATCTGGATACAACAGCTAACCTGATAGCTGCTAGAACTGGTAGTATCCAACTATCATCTGATAAAGTTGGGCTATCAAGGTAAAATGCTATTCCTGACTTTCAATGTTTCAGAAGAATTACAGAAGTAGAAATTTTGCCTATTACTTGTCTGCACCTGGATGCCAATGCTGTTTATTTCCATAACATTTTGAATCTTCTGTTGAAATACCATGGGTTATGAAATACCATGAAATATCATGATTAACCTGACTTTGTCCCAGAGTTAGTGTCATGGGAAGCCCTGGGATTTTTCTGAAATCTTGTGGTTAGTTTGGATTTTTGTGGTGTGTGAACAGCTGAATGGGCCCAATTCAAGTTGGCCTGCGGTTTGCATGCCAGGCACCATGCCATTTCTCTTCTCTGTGTTCAAAAGAGCAGTGAAATGGGATGAACTGTCCTTTGAGAAACTGTCATCATGCCCCTTGCCTGTTGGAGCTCCATGGATATGCCACTAACTATGCCACACCACTTCTCCAGAGAGTAGGCTCACCCAAGCGACCAATCCAGAGATCTATCCCATGTGATCAGGAGACTCTCTACCTTATTCTTTCATTGGTTGAATGGGCAAGCTCATTCTCTGGAGAAGTGGTGGCATGCGAGGAGGCCTGTCTATGGAATATCTGAAAATAAGAGCAGCAGCAGCTTACTGCACCACCACTCTGTGTTTGGCTCAGTGTGTGCATCTGCATGGTGGCTCAGCGTGTGCATCTGCATGGTGGCCAATCCAAGGTCGGTTCTGGAGCATAATGCTCCAGGATACCCCAGATTTACTGGCCAGGGCAAACAAGGCCCTTACCCCAGTGAATAAAACTCAAAGATATACTGTTTTCCAGCAGCAGCAGTTCTCTCTCTCTCTCTCTCATAACAAACCTTCAAATAATACTAGATATGTCCCTCAGGACTAAAGATGTTGTGCACCCCCAAATTTAAATGTGTTGCAACCATGCACAGAAAGGAGGAGCGAGCACATATTTGGGGAGACCAATGGTCTTTGAGATTAACCATATTAATCCCGAAATATCTGAAAAAGGGAAAACTGTGCAAATCTATAGGGATGTAAATCTTCACTTAAAAACAATCAATAATTTCAAAAGGTTTCCCTGTGCTGTGTGGGATTATAAGAGATTTTTGTCCATGTTCAAATGGACTTTTACACTTCATGATATTTTTGCAAGAAAAAGAAAGAAAGAAAGAAAGAAAGAAAGAAAGAAAGAGGGAGGCTTTGGAATCTAAAACCTTTGGAACCTGAAAACATTTTTGTACATAGAACAGTGTATTTTGTGCAAAATTGTTTTGAAGTATCATCTTGGATCTTGACTTATAAAAGTATCTTTCATAAATACCAACCTTTAAAAATTACTATGATGACATAGAAAATGCTTTACCAGAAACATATACATTTCACAGTGCCAATGCAAAATTCTGTCAAACCAAGTAAGTTAGTAAATGTCTAAAGACAAACGGAATGCATTCAGGTGTATTCATAACTTAAAATATATCACTTGAGAACTGAAGGTTAACTGAATGAACTGCCTCTACTGAATGACATTGTGGCTTAAATAATGTAAGATGTCACGAAACTGCACATAGTGTTTGATCTGATTGCCATTTTATACATGAAAGCACTGTGTGGGTGGCTGTGGGTGTCAATCATTTTTGAACTAAATATAAAGCACTTCTTCCTTGGCTTTGGAGGGCCTCTTCATATTTTACAAAAAAAAAAAAAAAATAGATCCTTGCATTTTTCAAAGTATGAACACTATGAAAGCTTTCTTTCAAGGAAAGGTATAACAAGTACATTGGCATGTGTCAGTAAACACAAATGGCTTATGATCTTGGAGTCTAATCTCCATAAATTGGTTGTAGGTCTTTCCAGTCGCAGAAGAGTTGACAATCCAGTATCCCAAGACTTATTACATGACAAAGTGGACTACGCCATATGTTGTGCATGCACGGAGATTGCAATACCATCTATCCATTATACTGGAGGAGAAAACATCTTTGCATACATCTGCCTAGAGGAAGGGGGGGCATAACATACATATTCCTGCCAGAAGAGGAGGCAACACTAACCTCCTACCAAAGTCCAATAGATCCCCTCTCCAGGCTGGTAACACAGTTCTATATCTTGGGTTCCTATCACTCACCTTGCCCCTCAAGATCCCTCCCTGGATCGGGTACTTGGGCCACAAGGTAATCCCTATATGGACACATTGTTCAATGTGTCCACTGTGATTAGCATAATCAGACATGCTATCAAAACTTAAAAGAAACAGCTACCATATATACTTGACTATAAGTCAGCCTCATGTATACATTGAGGGCACGTTTGGGGACTAAAATTATGGATTTTGATATGATCCATGGTTAAGTCGAGGGTAAAATTTAGGAGCATGTAACCATGCATCTAAAGGATGAAGCAAAGGAAAATGTTGCCAAAGAATTTACAGAATTCCCGCAGGCATAACTGTTTGTGCTCACCCTAAAGGCTGGATAGATGAGAGAGTAGAAGGAGGATCAGTGCTTCCAGTATAGATTGTACTCCTGCCTTTCACCAGGGGATGGTTCCTGTGTATGTGTGTGAATTAAAGTACAGTACGTACTTACATTGACCCATGGATAAGTCAACTCAGGTTTTTTGAGTCAATTTGTTGACTCAAATTTCTATACTTATACATGAGTATATACAGCATATACAGTTGTTAAAGGGAGGGGGGCAGGTATATGTTTATTAACACAGTTGACCTGTGGCATCTACTGGAATTTGATTCCAGGACCCTCCATGGATACCAAAACCCATGGATTCTCAAGTCCCATTACATACAATGGCAGAATAAAATTGTGTCCCTTACATAAATTGGCAAAATCAAAGCCTGATTTTAGGAATTACATTATATATGCTGTGGTTGGTGTGAATCCATGGATTCAGAATCTATGGATACAGAGAGCCAACTGTACATGTATACAAGACTATAGAGCCTAAGCAATGTGCATGGGGGCGGGGGAGGAATATCAGTTAAAATGTATATCAATAATGCTTACAGTTTTTCAAACAGGAAAAAAACAGTCTGATATGGTCACAGGATGGAATGAAAAAACAGGTAGGATTGTGTGAAAATAATTAAACTGAAACTGATACTTTTTGAAGGGAGACAAGGTTTGCAATAAATAGCTCCCTCATTTCACTCACTAGGTCACTGCTGAACTCTTCCAAACCTACAACTTTTTCTCTTGATCCAATTCCTACTCCTCTTCTAATTTCTATATCTCCCTCTTTTCTGCTCTCACTTCTCTATATCTTTAATCTCTCTCTCTCTCTCTTCGGGTTCTTTCTCTACGGTTTTTAAACATGCTTTGCTTTCCCCTATTCTGAAAAAACCTTCTCTTGACCCCTCTTCTTTGTCTAGCTATCGTCCGATTTCTCTTCTTCCTTTTCTTTCTAAAGTTTTGTAACAGGTCTTCTATTCTCACTGTCTTCAGTTTCTCGAAGCCAACTCCATTCTTGATCCTTTTCAGTCCGGTTTCCGCCCACGGCACTCTACAGAGATGGCTCTCACTAAGATCTCAGATGATCTTTTACAAGCCAAGGCTAAGGGCCTTTATTCTGTTCTCATTCTTCTTGATTTGTCTCCGACCTTTGACACCGCTGATCACAGTCTTCTGGCTGATATACTTTCTGACCTTGGGTTCTTGGACTCTGTTCTTGACTGGTTTCAATCTTATTTGTCTGACAGATCTTTTGCAGTGGTCACGGGTGGTCAGACCTCATCCTCTGTTCCCTTATCTGTTGGAGTTCCTCGGGGCTCTGTTTTGGGCCCCCTTTTGTTTTCTCTCTACACATTGTTCCTAGGAAAACTTATCAGCACTTTTGGTTTTTCCTATCATTTGTATGCCGATGACACTCAACTGCATCTTTCCACCCCTGACCTTTCTCTGTGGCTTGAACAACAAGTTTAATCTTGTCTTACAGCTGTCTCTCAGTGGATGCACCATCGATGCTTGAAGCTCAATACATCGAAAACAGAGCTTGTTTTTCAACCTAAGTCTACTCTTCAATACTCCTTTTCTGTTTCTGTTGATGATATTTCTATTTGACCAGTCCAGGAAGCCCATAGTCTTGGTTTTATATTTGACTCTTCTCTATTGTGTGTCCCCCAGATCCAGACCACAGCTAAGGCATGTAGATTCTTTTTATACAATATTGGCAAAATTCGACCATTTCTCTCTGCCTCTACTGCCAAGATTCTGGTTCATGCCCTATCGGTCTCGCAACTTGATTTCTGTAACATCCTTCTGGCAGGGCTTCCTCTTTCTCACCTCCATCCTTTCATTTCTGTCCAGCATTCAGCTGCATACATTATTACATCTGCCCACTGCTCTGACCATATCTGTCTTTTATTGTCATCCCTTCACTGGCTCCCCCTCCCTTTCCATATTCAGTATAAGCTCCTATTGTTGACTTTTAAAGCCCTGCATGGGCTGGCCCCTACTTATTGATCAAACCTTCTTTCTCCTCACCTTCCCACTTGTGCCCTCCATTCTGGTAGTTAAGGTCTGCTGTGTCAGCCTAGGATTTTCACTTCCCCATCCCGGATTCATTCCTTTTCACTTGCTGCCCCTCACTCCTGGAATCTCCTTCCCCCATGAGCATGGGTCATCACTTCTTTAACCAGTGTCAAAACTGAGTTGAAGACCATCCTGTTCAGGGAAGTGTTCCCAGTCATTGCATGACTATTATTTGTTATTTGACATTTTTAATTTGTTGCTTGCTTTACTTTATTGAACCCTTTCCTGTATTGTTATGTATTATTTATATGTATTATGCTATTATTTCTTAGGCTGTATGCCATGGGCAGGTTTACTTTATCTATTTTATTGTTTGTATGTACATTGCTGTGTAAATCTACAGTGCTATATAAATAAAGCATAATAATAATAATAATAATAATAATAATAATAATAATAATAATAATAGGTCATTATGTTTATTTCCATGTCTTTCCTGTTCTGACATTACAGAAATATAAATATCAGTTCAAAGATATATCTTTTTCAGAACCAAGGAAAGCAGATCTGAAATGTATTACACTAGCATGAGCGGCCAAACTTTTACAGAAGTGAAACTACAGTCTTTTTTTTTTTTTACATTATTTCTTGCTCATCTCAGGCTTTATAAAATACACAAGAGGCCACAGAAAGGCCAAGAGTTAAATCCCCAAGTATGCATTACATTAATTTATTTCATATTTTTAGAAATGCACAGACAGATCAAAACTGTAAGACTTGGTCTCCAAGGTAACATTTCATATTGACACAAGGTTCCACATTAACGTAATTGAAGCAAAACTAAGTTAGTCCTTTTGCCCAGTTCTAACTTGGTTGTATACACTTACAATTAAGAAGAAATATTTTGAATTGGACTTGATAGAACTTAATTTTTCTTCCAAAGAAACTGTACAGGAAGTAATATTATATTGAGAGAAACATAACAGTAGCTACACCGTGGCCTTGCAAATGGAACTTTTTGTATGGAGTCATGGTTATATTTTACTTAGCATCCAACTTTGTTATGTTTAAGTTGAAGGACAGGCAGACATTGAACACCAGAGAAGTGGAAGATGCTAGTGGGCACAACCAACTTAATAGTTTGATTTAAAGCTGAATTCTTCTCCAGAGTTTTGTTAAACTAGCAAATTATTGGAGGTACAGGAAGCAGTTCACTACAGTTCCAGTGATGAGGGAAGTGCCGCTGGCTCACTTTGAACTGTTTTTGCCCCCAAACTCACTCTGCTTTATTATTTTAAGTGAAACTACTGAGCCCAGCTTGAAAGGTAACCCTGAAAACATGTAATTATAATGTCACCATTCTAGCAATGTTCTAGTAAGGCTGAAAGCAAAAGATGGTACTCACCCTTTTTATTTATTTATTTACTTATTAAAGGAAGGAAAAACAGCTCTCTGGCATGAAACTTATGCTTGCTTTTATTCTACTGTTTTCTGTTGTTTTTTGTTGTTGTTTTTTGTAATAGAGAAGAGGATATCAAGGCATCAACAACAGCTACAGACACAGAGTATCAGGCTGCCTCAGATACTGCCAAGATGATAGATTACCAACAGACATGAACCTTAAATGTATGGCAAAGTTCATGGACTTTCTTCACATGCAACATCTTCACTTTCACTGACTGATGCTTTAGCTAAACCCTGGAGAAATCTAGGGACACAGAGCATCCTCCAATATAACAAGAAAAAAATCATCAAGTATTTGCAATGAACTTGACACCTTGTTATTAAGGTGGATTTAAGATCTACATTGCTATTTAGATAGATAGACAGACAGACAGACAGACCTGTTTCTGTATCCACATTAGTAATGTCACATTTTGGATTTGGAATGGAATTGTATATATTTAGGGAGAGAACCTACCTGAAGATTTTTTAGGGATACAATTCAGTGATTCAGTAAACAGATCAAAGGTATGTCTACATGGGCCAACTGAACTGGTTTCCCTCTGCCCTCATAGCACTCTGCCTCTACAATGCAGGGTCAAAGCCCTGTTATGACTGCAGACTGTCTCCACAATGATAGTCCAGTCCCACATTGAATCCAGTCCATCCCTTCCTTAAAGCAAACTAAAATCCTCATTTTTTGCTCTTTAGTTTCCAAGAAAATCTGGAGCATTCCAGAATGATGCCAGTCATCTGTTTATGCATGTGTTACGCTGTGGCACCCGGTGCCACCGCCACTGGCATAAGTTGCTTTCTCTAAGGTCACAACAAGGTGTCCAGCCATGTGATTGATGATGGGTGCCTCATTTTTGACCTCATAGGGAATGACTTGCACCAGTGACACAGTGCTGGATGGCAAAGTGGGACATATGCATGGAAACCTAGGAAAAACTACACTGCAATCAGGGAAGATGGATGGGCACTGAATGGGGAAAAAAAAGCCTCTGTGAGCTATAAAACCAGGCTACATGTTTATGTACAACATGCATTAAAGGCTCTTCTTCTACCACACTCATTGGTTATAGAAAAGTAATATAAAATCAACCTTCAGGGGTACAGACATTTTAAAAAAAAATCCTGCTAAGAGATTACTATAAACTTATTTCTGCTTTTCAGAACTGGATTAAATTTTCAGGAATACTAATAATCCCTTTAAGATTATAAGCATGTCTAACTGCAGACAAATTTAGCAGATAGATTTTTTGCTTGATTTTTTTAAAATTACATTTACAATGAAAACCACCATTATTTTATTTCTTGGTAGAATTGGCAGACACAAAGAAAATACAAGACAGGGTGAATGATGGGTGTGGAGCATATACTGACAAAGAAAAGAGTTGAGAATCCCATATTTTTCCAAGTAAGCACCCAATAATACACCACCCAGAACCCACAACCACGACCAAAACTCTTCTAACTTTCTTACCCTTGAGAGAACTATTCAAGATCACCTCACACTAGATCAATACAGAGATACATAATTTCATCATCCCTGATAAATAACTCTATTAAAACCATTCACTATGACTGGAAGCATAACATTTTTTTTTTATTTTCTTCCTAATCTCTGCCCACTCTGGTATTTTCTCTTATATGGAGAGGATGGAAAGCATTCAGGTAGACCCTCATGGAATGCAGCATCACAGGGGAAGGCACGATTGCTGGCCTCCATTGAAAAATAGCCATATTAAATAGTGACTGAGAACATGTAAGGTGGAGTCAGAGTCTGTAAAGGCTATCCTACCTCTTCTCTTTTCGTTCTTCCATTGAGCAACAACTCAGAGTGGCAAGCTGAGAAGCTGGTTTTTGATTAGGCCTGGTCATGTGGCAGTGTTAGATTGTCTGGGTTTGTTGCATGATCAGATCCACCCAGGTTTTAATTTGTTTCCTGTTTATTGAGTTCATATTTAATATAATTTCAAATGTCTTCTTTTACTTGTTTTATTAGGGGATGCAGTTGGCTGTCATTCAGCTCAAGGAGGGTTTGGGGTGGTGTGGCAGCCCCCAGGTCACTCAACTCTGACCAGGGCAAGGCAGAATCAGGTCTAATCAGACCTGTAGTAAGTGTGTTGTCCCCCAGAGTTATCTGATGCTGATTGAGGTGTTGACCTCCAACAGGTTATTATTTCCAGGGTACATGCCTTGGGACACCATAGGCGTGCTAGACCCTCTAAGAAAGTGGCTAAGGTTTTTACTAAGTGGGTGGTCAAGGCTGCCTTAACTAATGATGCCTTGGATCATCTTGATGCCTTAGAAAAAGACAAGAGACATGAAGAGTCTGCAGGACCAGCAATACTGTGAGAGGAGATGGAGTTGGTGGCTGCTTCATAACATGCAGACCCAGTTGAGCCTGAGGATACACAGTTGTCATACCATAACCAATACCAGCAGACCTTTGGAGGCTTAGAAGTGTGAGGTTTTTAGAGCCATTAGCTTGTGATGAGAGCAGCTAGTGGGGAGGAGTGTCCTGTGCTTGTTCCTTACCTTTTACAATACAATGTTTTCCCATAGGAAGAGAGGAGTCTCTACAGTTTATTAGGGCTCAGCTGTCAGCTCTCAACCTTTGGTTCAGGGTTCAGGGTTTCTGGGATGCCACAGGCAATTTCTGTATTCACGTGGCCTTAGAAGGATGGTCCCAGGAGAGAGGCAGGGTAGTAGATGACAGGAAGCCACTTTCCTCAGCTAATCTCAAGGGTTCAGAATGCTCTGGTCAGATGGGAGGACCACATTTTGCCACATTCCCAAATACTTTTGTAAAGGCCTGAGCTCTACAGAGCTGATGCTGCACCTACCTGATGTGTGGAACCAGTTACTCCTGGGAGATTTACAACAAGGAGTGAAGGACCTTTTGGCGAGTCTGGTGGGGGATACGGGCTAAGCAGCTGCTTGTCCCTCATTAGTAGAAAATAATGTGGAGAAAAAGTAGGAGTTTAGTGAATACTTATGATACTGCTTTGATGAAGTAGAGGTCTCTGGAACTGTCTGTGTAGGTTATTAGATCTAGACAATGGGGAAGAAGATTGGCTTTGAGGCTGGCTGGCCTTGAGGTTCCAATTTCACTCTACTGAAGCAAAACTAAGATGGTTCTTTTGCCCAGCTCTAACTTGGTTGCATATACTTATAATTAAAAAGAACTGTTTTAACTTGGACTTAGTAAAAATAAACCAAAGAAACTGTATAGGAAGGAATGATATATAGAGAGAAGCATAACAGTAGCTTCACTTGAACATGGCAAATTGAACTTTTTGTATGGAATCATGGTTATATTTTACTTAGCCCTCACATTATGTCATGTGACATGGAGTTTGGATTCTCATGTTGGCTTTCCCATAGTGGGCCAGCCAGGGAACAACCCAACATTTCGGTTTTCCTTGGGGCTCAGGTGTGTCACCCAAGGAAAGCTGGGGAGGAGGTCAGGGAGATACCACCTGCCTCAGCTGCCTCCTTTTTGCACGTCTCAAGGGTTCAATTTAGATTGATAATTTAAATAAAGTGGTCAATATTCAACCCAGTTCTTGTGTGTGTTCTCATTATTTCATGGTTTATCATCAAACCTTATACATTATAGAACACAGTTAGGATATATATATGTGTGTGTGTGTGTGTGTGTGTGTGTGTGTGTGTGTGTGTGTAACAATTGAAAATAAATCTTCAGTGGTGTTCAGAGGACTCCCATTTTGATTCGGTTACTTTGATTTTCCCAAATCTGTTTAAACCACCTTAATTTGACTTTGAATCCAGGTTGCATCTAAATCTGAATCACGGCCCTTGTCATATCCAAGTTGAAATGCATGTTGAGAATATAATATCTCATTGTATTGTGTGCAGGTATAACTAACTCCCTCCACACTGATTGTAAATAGTAAGAATGTAAATAAACCACCCCCATCAGGTATGGCTGAATACAATGTTTAGATATTATACTGAACATATAGAGGGAATGAGGAATATTGGGATTTACCAAATATGTGCATAACAGGCAGGCTTGAACCAAAATGAATTGTTTCTTTTTGGCAAAATTGTTGTGTCTGAGAATGATCCCCTCAAACAATTTGTCAGTCTTTGGGGGGGGGATCAAACAGTGGTAGAATATTTGTCTTATGTAATGCTACATCCTATTTACATCCTTATTCTAAATATGCTGAAGGTCACCTCTTATGAAATTAGCTGCCACCATTTTAAGAGAATAAATCCATAACAAAATATGGAGCCTAGCAGGATCTTTCTAGTGCTATAATAAGTGATGGACAAAATTCCAGTCTTTAGTGCAAGCAGCACCTGGAATGAAAGGATTGGTTTTTAATGGGTTCAGTAAATGCATTATTATTTGCACTAATGATGCTAAAACTGTACAAAATGATTATGTTAATGCACTAGGTTAGTACATGATTTTGTTAGCTTCTCCAGCACAACTTCAATAAATTTTTGGTTGTTGCTAATGTCTTGTTTTCTTGTTTTATTTTATTTTAACTTGGTTTTATTTTAGTTATTTTCTTTACAAGTTGATATGTCTGCTGCTCACTACCTTTCTCTTCTCCGTGGTAATCAGGAAGGAATGTTTTTCTTCTATCTCACTTTTCTGTGCCACAGCTTGCCTCTATCTGTACATCCTCCAGGACTAACTGAGAGGCTCTGATTTTAGGGTAAAATCCTGGAGTGTATTTTTTCAGAAGTCAGTTAGGTGGTGTGCCATCACTGTTACCAAGTCCAGAAGTGCTTTCTCAGGTGGCTCACCTAGTGCTGCTTGTCTCAGTTTATTTCTGTGCACTGATCACAACTGGACAAAATTGCTTAAAGGCAGGCAATGCTGATGGCAAGTAGATGGGCAAGCTCACATAGACCAAATAAATCAAGGTCTCACCATACTCACCATCAGAACTCTAGGTAGGTGGGTGGGCAGACAGAAAAACAGGTCATAACAGCAAACTGAGTGACAATGTCTTTGAGCATGAATTGACTCCTTTAAGGGTAGACAGGAATAGGAATTTGCTTGTTTAAATTATTTGTTTTGGAAGGAAAGAACAAGTAATTTAAACAATTTTATCCTTGCTTCAGGAATATCTCCCCAACTCACCTTTTTCCTCCCCACTCTTACAGCCACATACTAGCCAGGGGGAGCAGGGGCAGCTAAGCAAAAAAGACCATGGTTTGCTGGCTATTATAGGTGGTGATGGATGAGCCTTGTTTGGCTGCCTTGCATACACACCCACACCCACACATACACCACTATCACCAAATAGTCATATAGTGGCTCCCTTGAGCTAGGAGGATCACCTATTGCTATGTTCTACTAGGTGGTACACTGTGATGAAAGCTTACGCTGGGACCTCTATGGGTCCTCCAAAGAACCTGGAAAATGATATAATTATTTTGTACCAGCTAGCAAAACATAACAATGACAATCCTACTGCCCATCTTCCTTTTGCTAGCCACTACCTGGCTATGTGATGGAGCAGGAAAATGGTGCGTCTGGGCTGAGGTGGTTGGGAGTCTATTTAAAGGCTTGGAGAAAAATAGGGTGGAGGCTTCTGGTGAATTATTCTCTGTTTCTCCCCTAAGCCTTTGAATAGTAATATAATCCCTAAATAAGGAAGTGCAGCCCACAGGTAAGAAAATGCTGGCTTTTGAAGACCTCAGCCCTAGCCCTGGCACTGGCAGTGTGTCTGACTCCAGAGCATTATAGACACTTTTTCTATCACCTCCTCCTACTCCTCAGGCCAAACAGGAGTAAGGTGGAAAACAGTAGCTGGGCCCACTATGGTTTTATGCATGTCATAAAGACCAGAGATACAAATGAGTGTCATGGTGGTACTTAGTTGCCCACAAAAGCACATCTAAGAATGGGGTCTGGTGTCTTATCTCTGGCCAGTCCCTACCCTACCTAAAAAGTCTCTGTGACTGTGGTTTTTTGGGTGGGATATTCCTTATCATATCATTCATCCATCCTTAGCCTTTAATATTGGGACACAGTGGCTCAGTGGTTAAGACACTGATTCTGATGATTGCAAGATAGGCAGGTTGGCAGTTTGAGGCCCAAGTACTGCATGATGGGAGTGAGCTGTCACTAGTCCCAGCTTCTGCCAACCTGGCAGTTTGAAAGCATGCAAAAGTGAAAGTAGAGAAGGTGAGAAGGTAACAGTGTTCTGTGCAGTCATGCTGGCCACATGATCACAGACTCATCTTTGACAATGCTGGCTCTTCAGCTTGGTAATGGAGATGGGCACCACTGTCAGCAACTCATCTGAGTCCTGTAGCCAATGCTGGCATACGGCAGAGTAAACTGGCAAATTCATAAAGAGGTTCTCAGTCCTCAGCTGAGATAACAGCAGCTGGATGTCTTCCAGGAACTGAAGAAATGCAGGAATCTCCGGGGACTCTCAGCAACCGATGCCAGGCTTCAGCTGATAAACGACCAGACAAGCCAAGTCTCCCGAAGTGCTTTATTTGCAGTGCTATAATACAGATCACAAACGAACACCAACTCTCCTACTACAACCCACAAAGCAATCACTGGAAGCTCCTGAGTTTATATAGCCTTCAGACCATGTGGTCTCCCAAACCCAGTGACTTCCTGTGTTACATTCTAAAGTGTCCCCCTGTGCAATCCAGCTAGATGTTTCATCATCCAGGCACAAGTGCACACAGGCATCAGAGTGTCCTTGAGGCTATGAGCATAAACTGTGCTTGATCAGCCTTGTCCTTCCAGTGCTGGATGCTCATGGTCAGACACACACACACATCCAAGCATTTCCCAGTGTGCTGACTTTAACTTGACAACCTTGTCAAAGAAGAAACCTTTACTAGCCTTCAGTTGAAAATAAAACAAAAGCCCACTAATATATGAATTAATGCATGCAAAAGAAACTGGGGTGGTGTGGGTTTAATTCACATTATATGTCCTATGGGACTTCTTTCCTCTGTCTCTTCTCTTCATTGCTGTGGGAGAGTATTAGTTCCTCTGAATTAACACAAGGTAAGAGGGTGTTCCTATGTGCAGGATCCAAGATTGTTTGTGTTTAGCACAAAGGCATTCTGCCTTGCAGGAAGGAGTGTGATCTCAAAAATGAAGGTGTCTCTGAGCATATAAAAGAGATCTACTCTACCAGTGAATACAGCTTGTTCCTGTATCTCATAAGAGCTATAGACTGAGGAGGTCTCCGCCACCCTGGTTTTCTCCGCGAGGGACAAACCGCACAGCTCCATCGTGGAACAAAAAGAACCCGGAAAAAGCACCAATGGCGCACTTGCGGCATCACAAAGGCGCTGGGACATGTGGACACTAGGCGTCTGTCATGTCAAAATGGCGGTGCCCATAAGGCTCATCTGTACAGTGCCTGAGTCTAGGTTTACAAAGCACGGATAAATGAAAAAGTTAATGTAACCATTTAAAAAAGAAATCCTAGCACTTTTAACATAAATGAATATAGTTTTATTTAAAAACTTACTAACAATTAATAGAACAAATGAACCTTTTTATTAAACTATTTACCAGTTTACCAACTATTTACTATTTATTTATAAGTGAAAGGTTACCTTTCCCACACATACCCATTAGCATAGGAAAGGACTGCTCTTTCAGAAAAAATGTCCAATTCCTCCAAATATTATCTTTCAATAAGAAACAGTGATGCTACAAAAATGCAGTGGAGCCTCATTATATCTTAAGGGTAAAGCATTTTAATCCCATTGTTACTTAATTGCAAGAATATTCTATAGACAATCATTGTGTCTTGTACTACATAAATATCTCACAGAAGTCAATGGGGGGGGGTGTAGAGGCAACTTATTAATAGGATAATAATACCCACAGCAGTGAAGTCCATTAATTGAAGGCTTGCCATGAACTGTAAAATAATCTTTTCAGAAGATAATATCCTTTTAAAACTAAGAAGTGATTATCAAGCTCTCTTAAAGGAAGGGAAACTATCTGTCTTTGCTCTAGATAAGAACAGAATGGTTACTTCCACAGTTTAGAAATGGTACACTGAATTTACACATTAGACATGTTTGTTAACTGCATATCTGAGTAAGCTGGTGGCATTTGAGAACATGTTTAGCATTTGCTAAACATGATCAGAAATCTTGCACAGAATTA
>NC_056526.1:155397564-155416065 GCF_019175285.1 Sceloporus undulatus
TAGAGAAAACCTAGATCCAGTGGAGAGTTCTTGGTGGAGAAAAGGGGAAGATCAACAATCTGTACTGTTTTCTATTTTTCTCCACAGCCCGGGCCAGGGCACAATCTTCCACATTTTTTTTCTAAAGAGTTACTAAACCATCTGGACTATGAAGATTTTCACACAGCATCGTTATATTGTTCCTTTATCATCCCAAAGTGTAGTGGAATCGTCTTAACAGATAGACGATTCCAAAAGATTTTCACGTGAAGTTGTTAGTGTTCTTAAAATCGTTGATATATCAGAATTCAGCAATAAATGATTACAAAACGATTTCACACACTGGACATAGTGATGTTTCAGCAACGATTTAAGAACACGAACAACCTCATGTGAAAATCTTTTGGAATCGTCTATCTGTTAAGACGATTCCACTTCACTTTGGGATGATAAAGGAACGATATAATGATGCCGTGTGAAAATCTTCTATGTTTTCAGTGGGAGCATGAAACTTCAGGAACAGAAGGAAAACCAGCAATGAATGCCTACTCCAGGCTTCCCCTAACTTCAATATCAGCAGCAATAACCACACATTTGTATCCAACTCATTGATTTCTTTTCACTCCCTAGGGAAAATGCATGATTGTTAATGTGGATGAGTCATCCAATGACTATTTGTCTCCAGGTACAAATCACTATTCACTCATGAACCTAACTAGGTGTCCTCAGAAGAGTAGCTATCTCAGTCACTGCTATTTCACAGATTTGTAGCAGGGCACTGTAGGGTGGTGTGGTGCAGCATCCTGGGCAAAAGTATGATTTTAAAAAGGAAAATGATCAAAGCATAGAAATGATCTTTTGCTGGAGTGCACTTTTTTAAGTATGGGAAATCCTACCACAATTTCAAACTTTGTCCATATAAAAAAGAAAGCCCTTGTACTTGAAAAAGTAATAGGTCAGTGCTGTAGGAAAATGACACACAATACACAATGACCTTTCTGGCTTATCTGTACTTTTAATACCATAGGATTGTCTGTAATGCTATATAAATGTGAATGCTTGATCACAACCACCAAACTTAGTATGTTATCCAATGAGGACAAAATGAAAGTTTTTGGTCCCAGTCCAACAAGTACTTCAGGTACCTCCAGAAGAATCATTTGAATTTCTGTATATTTGTGCTGAGATGAATTAATTGTGACTGCACTTGTTATTAATAAATACATTAGCACACTGAACATGTTCATGCAACTTTGGAGCACCTGGGCAAACTTCACCTTTTTTCAAAAAAATGTTCTTTTGCACCTATTTTGCATAGAACGTGCCACAGAAACCAAATATTAAATGTTGTAGATGTTTCCAGTCAGTTGTATTGTTTCAACTGTAAGCAAAATTCAGTCAATGGCATATATATTTCTAAGGAGTTGTACACACAGGGCAAAAGACCTATGTTTCTCTTGGCCTGGCATCATCCTGTGCAGATGATGAAGGCCAATTGCCCTGGGGTGGGATTGGCAATAACGGATGCTGATCCACTGATTCCAGCCAAGCCCTTGTCCCAAAGGCCCTTAGTTCAATCTACACACTACACTTGATCTTAGCCAAAAGGCTGAAAAATTGTTTGCAGCAGCGTTTCCTAGACGCTACTTCATGACAGCTGGGAGAATGCAAGACCACATGCCCCTTACCTACCACCACTGCTGCATCACCTGTGAAGGTCCCAGTTGAGGTCTGTGATATTGGAAGGCAGTGTCTGGTCATGTGGATGAAGCAAGGCTCCATGTTCCTGCTCTTATGTGCCATTACAATCACCTTCACAGAGGACATGTTGACAGATAAGGGGATGTGTGGTGGCAGTTCCACAGCATAGCAGTGGGGAACTGTCTGAACACCCACTTGCCTGCATGATGGCCAGGGCAGGAACAGGCCAGGACCATGGGTGGGATACCACAAGGTTGGCCCGTGGTATAGTCCTTAAGTAAACTATGAAATCATCACACAACCATCATAGTTATATGAATTTTTATTGCTGAATCAGGGAGGAAATATGACAGAAAATGAATAGCTTTATTAGATAGAACAATGAATTAAAACTCATTTTCCCTGAACCAGATAGTTAACAGTATTATTCTAAATATTTTTAAAAATTGATCAGTAAAATCACGGTCAACACTGCTACAAGTGCTACTGATAGGGAGATAATACTTTTTTGTATTTTATCTGTTTTCTTCATTCCAAAAGGTATCTACCTTTTGCATTTTGCATAGTGTGATTTCTTAACACCCAGTAAGATAGGAGAATCTTATTTGAAGCACTTCATTGTATTTTATATTAAAATCCAGGAAATTCTAAGCCAATTTAATGCATAGAAATGTGGCTGAATTTGCATCTTCTGCTTTGTAATCAGCCATGTTATTGTCTGTTACTCTCAGCTGAGTCGTCTGTCAAAAACAATACTCCAATCAATCTATCAGGAGACTTGAGCTCCAAGTCTTTCTCCTCCCAATTTCCCATTAGCGTCACTGCCCAGAGACTATAGTACATATATTATTTAAGGCTACACAGTGAATCAAGCCTCCTGCCATGTCAAATATCTAAAAAAATGTTCATTCTTTCATCCTTGGTATGCCCTCCTTTCATAGTTTCACAACCTTATTTGAAAGAAATTGGGCTATAAGAACAACTCTGTATCTGGATCAATAGGGTTTATTTACTATCAATTACTTACTTTAACACTTTATTTCATCTACTTACCATTGGAGGTGCTCCTGGTCAGTCATAAGGCAGATCATGGAATAGGGATCTAGCCTGTGATGGATAGGGTTACACAAGATTCGCAGCTTGGGTGTCCTTCTGGATTCAAATCTGAGCCTGGATGCCCAAGTTTGGCTGTGGCTAGAAGTGTATTTAAACAATTAAAACTAGTGCTCCAGCTGCACCCATTCCTTGAGAAGTCAGATCTGACTATGGTTACACATGCCTTGGTTACATCCCATTTGTATTAATGTAAGACGCTCTATGTGAGGCTGCCTTTGGAAACTGTTTGGGAACTGGGGCAGGTGTAAAATGCTGCAGCCATGCTGTTGACTGGGGCTGGCTAAAGGGATCATGTCACTCCCCTGCTGAAACAACTACACTGGCTACTAATCAATTTCTGGGCAGAATTCAAGGTGCTGATTTTGAGTTTAAAGACCTGAACAGCTTGGCTCCAGACTATGTGAAGGACCGTATTTTCCTATACAAGCCAGCCTGAATGCTAAGATTGGCAGGAGAGGGCTTTCTCTCAGTCCCACCACCTTTACACATGCAGTTGGTGAGGACTCGGGAGAAAGCCTTCTCCGTGTCTACTCCCAGAAAGTGGAACCCCCTGCCAGAGGAAGTCAGGTCAGCCCCCTCCCTGCTCTCTTTCCACTGGCATCTGAAGATTTTTATTTTGGCAGGCATTTGGTGGGTGAATTTTCTTTGAATAATGTGATGTGCTGTTTATTATTTTAATAATTTTACTGTTTTTAACTATACTATTTTTAACCTATGTTTTAAGGCTGGTAGTATTTAATTATTTTTTAATTTTGTAATTAATGTTTTAGCTTTGTCTTTTTTAAATATTGTAATCCACCTTGAATCCCATTGTGGGAGAAATGGAGGGATATAAATCCTATAAATAAATAAATAAATAATAAATTAGTCTTCAACTGAAATCTTAGTTTCCTTTACTTATTAGGATTGGGGCGAGATCCCATCCCAACTTTTTAAGAGTGAGGTTACTTTTTACAACATGCTTGGATGAGAGATAAATAGATGAGAGAAAGAGAGGTGATAAATATAATTTTAAACTTGAAACTGTAGAAGACAGCCAATGACTGTCAATGAAGATAATTTGTGGACATTCATCACATCTAATTTTCTAAACCCGCTGTTAACCACTGTTACCCTCCTTCTCCTGCAAAAAGATATTTAAAGGATCCCAATCCCTAAAATTACTCAGTTGTAGATGGGTGGATAAGTAGTAGTGGTAGCTGCTGGTGTCCATGGTAATATAAAGTCTAAGATAACTCCTAATTTTTTTTAAAAAAAATACATTTTAAAGGGAGATGATAAAAATATCAGTTGCAAGAAATACTAACGGCAGCTGTGAAATGCATTTCAAAATTTATCTATACATGTTCACTACATTAGGGTAGGGCTGGCTCTGTGTACAATAATCAGTATGTGGCGACTGCCTTGTAGTGGAGTTGGTGGATGCCATTCCATTTTTGAAGACAAAGCCTGTCTTCTTAAATCAATCATCTTCTTAAATCAGTAGTAATTATAATTTTATTATTATTTTATTTTTTATATTGTTCCTTTCTCCCAATATAAGGACTCAAGGCAGTCACCAAAAATGCAAAACACTACAAATAAAAAACAATACAAGTGCATTAAAAAGTATAGATATAAAGTTTAAAGAACAATTCAACAATTTAAAACACGTTGCACATTAAAAATATTTTAAAATGTATTAAAAACTATATACAAACCTTGACATCTGAATTACACAGCATTTAAAAACCCACCTCATTAGTTTAAAAAAGCCTGAAAGCACAAAAATGTGTTTAACCTGATGGAGAAAGGAGGCATGTTTATTACACATGTGGTGGCTCTCATCTCTCAACCTTTTATCCTTACTTCCAGATGTTTCCATGTTCAGCTAAAAGAAGCATCAGTCAGAATAACCAATAGCTGAAAGTCTAAAACATCTGTAGGACCAAACATCTGGAAGTTAAATCATCCCCAGTCCTCAAGTGTGGTATGGGACACCAACCCTTCACTAGTATTGAATTAAAATCCAACAGTTCAGCCATCTTCTAAAATAAGAATGGGGAATGAAGCACCAACATGCATCTTGGCTCAGACAGCAAACTGCCTTTGGCCAGCACTGATTGAAGAAGGCAAATAAGATCTATCTTGAACTAATTTGTTGTTGATGTGTGCCTTCAAGTCATTTCTGACTTATGGCGACCCTAAAGGGTTTTCTTGACAATATTTGTCCAGAGGAAGTTTGCCAATGTCTTCCTCAGAAGCTGAGAGAGTGTGGCATGCCCAAGGTCACCAAGTGGGTTTTCATAGCCAAGCGAGAATTTGAACCATGGTCTCCAGAGTTCTAGTCCAATAATAATTATTATTATTGCTGCTTGATCCCTTAAGCCTAGTACGCCACATTTGGCACATCTGTACAGCACCTATATTCTGTATACTGGCTCCATACCCCAAAACGCAACAAAAATGTCAATTACCACTGCTCTGATCACCATGCAGCTGCTGCTCATTAAAATGGTAATAGTGTCACAACTGTGACCAAACAGCAATGATGGATATGAAACAATTACCTAGATTTACAAAAAAATCTACCAGAATGGTGTAGTAATCTGAGCCCTGGAATAAAACTCTGGAGACCAGGATTCAGGTCTTTGCTCAGACATTGAAACCCACCCACTGAATGACTTTGGGTAAGTCACAATATGTCAGCCTCAGAGGAAAGCAAATACAAACCCTCTCTGAACATATCTTATCAAGAGGACACTATGATACATTTGCTATAGGGTCACCACAAGTGAGAAATGACTTGAAAGCACACAACAGTGACAGCAACCAGTTTCTTAATTGCTCTTCCTACTCAGAAAACTAAAATCAACATTTTACAGAACTTAGTCAAATACACATGCACACAGACATACATGAAACAGACATACTCAGATAGCATGCAGTCTCATTATCTGTTGAATTCTCACAACAGAGTTCAGAGGATAATAGAGAGGTCCTAACCTCGAGAAGATGAAATGGTGGTCATTCCAAAGAATGCCAGCATGTGCTTTTGTATGAATGTCAAGTGGCATGTTATTCCCCAAAATACTTTCTTCAAAAGAGATCAAAGAAGTCTGTTTTCAAAGCAATCCATGGGGATTAAGCTGGGTCACCATGCTTTGAAAACTCTCTTTTGCATTGCATGATGACTTCTATTGTTCTATTTCAGACTTGTGGATCAGCAACAGTAGATGGACTGGAAAAAAATGCTATATTGTATGAAAATATGTGGAATTGAAATGCACAGTTCAGGCATATTCAGTAACCACATTCTTGACTATTTATTAAAACCTCTTCAGCACTTCAGTTGTGCTGGTGTAAAAAAAAAAAATGGATGCATCCCACATTTTCAGTCAGAAGGATTCTAAATACCTTCATTTCTTCCTTCCGCCTTTTCTGGTGTCAATAACTACTATCATCATGAGTATTTTACTGGAACCTTTGTGACTCAGGTACTTTGCTAACTGGGATTAGACCCTGTTTTGTCAAGGGGTTAGCATCCACAACCACTTCATAGGTTATGGTGTTTTGGGACCAAAGTAATCAATAGCTTTGCCTTCTCAAATCTCATAATGTTTAGCCCAAACGTAAGCCTGAATGGCATTTTTCAAAACCACTGATGTGCACTTTTAAAAAGGAAAAGGATTCAAAAAGATTTTTTTTAAAGAACAGCCCAACCTTAAAAAGAAATTCAAACAAAAACCCTTAAAAGGAATTACTCATTCTAGAGATTTAGGTATAATATGTGTGGTGGTTTCAGCTTCTTATAAAATTACAAGTAGCTAGCCTAGTACATTCTATTGGGGAGGAAATACCATTATGTTAATGGCATGTGGTGTAATTCCAAGCCCTACTGTGCTAAAAAGAATATATCACAATTAGTTTTCAACAAATCTTTACAACAAGTCCTTAAACCTCTTACTTCAGGAAGCCATTCAGCTTACTAGGCTTCCTTATGATGTATATGCATTCAATTTAAGTTGCTGTTACTATAATTACTGCACATTCAAACTGTTCTTTAAAACAGATTTTTTTCCCCTTACATTTTGTATATCATTGAAACTTTTTGTTTTAATTATTGTTTTTGGACAGCCACATACCTTGAAAGCATTAAAGTTCACTGAAGCAAGGTACATTATAGTTACGCTAAAGTGGTCACCATGGAACAAACCATTCTATTGCAACAGAATCAAGTGAAAGGGATTTCTGTACAAATGGCCAAGTACTAATCATATTATATAATGATTCATTTTTAAGGATTGTGAAGATTCTTATAGGAGGAGATGAAACAGAGTGCATCTACAGTTAAAAAGTGATTCCTATTTCTATCTTTTCTGAAACAGCTCAGGAGGATTAGGATATATGTGATGACCCCATATCATGAACTGTTGAAAAAACAGAACATTAAGAAAGGCCACATTTTTCTATTGGCCTAATCAGCTTCTACATACACAGCACTCACCATGGCAGCTAAGTAACAGTTACAATATAAAACCTGTTCCCTGCAATGGCTGCCTCTAAAAAACCTTGGTCTTTTTCAGAGATCATATGATCAACTATATTATTAAAAATAAGGGGGGATCCTTAAAAGCTATCAATCTAGAACAAACAGATATCACACAACCAAAACAGCTAGTTTTAAGGAAGACTTAGGCCATACCAGGGATAAAAGCAGCATGTTGGCACCGATTGAAGGGTTCTGGAGTGTGCAGCAACTGCACGCTCCAGAACCCTAGTTTGTGCTGGCAGCATCATGACTGCACAGCCCCACCCACACAGGGCACATGCCCATGATGCAAGTGCGGCACCATGTCTGGGTGCTGTGCTTGCGTCATGGATGCAACACAGTGTGCCAATGGCACACTGATGACATCATCTGTGCGCACCACAAAGAATCTGGCTTTTCCAGGTTCTTTTTGGGGTGGAGGGATGCTGCGCAGTTTGGCTGCTGAGGCGTCCCTCCAGAGAAAAACTGGGCACCTCCAGCCTGCCCTTTTGGGGTTGTCTGGAGAGCTCATATTTATTCATTTATTCATAAAATGTTGTGTACACATAAATGACATAAGATCTAAGGGTGGCATACAACAAAAAAATAATCCATTTAAAATTTTAACTCGGTGCATTAATATACAGTATCCATAATAGAAGATGACAATAAACATTTCAATCACTGTTTCAATTAGGGGTGAAACAGACCGCCCCAAAGGGATGGCTTCAAGCCACCCCTGACAAAGCCAGACTGGGGCCATGGTTGAAATTATTGGCTCTTGCTTGGAAGAATTAGATAAGTGAAGGTTTACATCTCTGACTGGATTGTAGTGTGGACAAATAGTGTTCCTTCAGATATTGCTGAATTTAGTATTCATCACCATTTGCTTTGTTGTCTAATGCTAGTAAGAGTTGCAGTTTAACAATATCTGGAGGGCTGCATTATGTCCTACATTGCTGTATAACAACAAAAATGCAATTATATAGCATCCAAGAGATAATTTTAAAAAAATAATATTTAGCTATTCTTAAGAAGATCCAAATTTCCAGAGCACATTCTCCATCAGATGTTGCTTCTCTTAGAAGTTTATCATACACCCCCCCCCCCCCCCCCCCCGTTATGGGAACTGGAAGGGGATGCTCGGGGCCACGCACGACCAGGAAAAAACAGATTTTATCGCACAGCAAATCATCCTCAAAAGGGCCCTGTTCCGTCCCCCAGTGCCAAGCCGTCCCCATTCAGTGCTGAGGAGTGTTAAATGTTCTGGTTGGAAGTCTTCCAACCAAGGAAAATGGCACCCCTCAGCACTAAATGGGGACAACTTGGCCCCAGGGGACAGAACGGGGCCCTTTTGTCCTGGACTGCGGCCAGCACACACAAACATACGCCAATAAGGATGGCTCAACAAGGTAATTAGCTATGCAGCTGGAAATAGTCCACAAACCTTGCAGGGAGTGAGAAAAAGAGCAAACCGAAAGCCAAAGCTGAAGTCAGGATAACAGGGATCATGATAATCAGTCCAGTCCAGGGTCAGGTGTCATGGCCAGCCAAGAATAGCTTTCGGAGGTTGAGGAGGAGGACGAGCCTCCTCCAGAGCAAGAGCTAATTGAGGCTACACCAGGTGATAATCCTGCTTTGCCAGGTCCCAGCTGTGCTCTCCTAGCCCCAGAGAAGGAAGCCCAACCAGGTCCTAGTGCTAGATGCCTCCTGTGGTGCAACAGCCTAGTGGTGACTCTGGGGAGGAAGCTTGCCTGGATGTGCCTACTTACAAACAGAGAAGGGCTGAGAGTGCTTGCAGGTGCAGATCCAGGAGGATTGCCAGTCCATTCCAAAGTCAAGAGTCAAGGCAACAAAGAGTCAAGATACAGGAAGTCAGTGCAGGCAGCAATCACACCAAAGGATCATGCAATAAACTCTGGCACTGAGTTGGTGTCTCCCAGGTGGTTAAGTAGGAAACTCTCTTCTCGGTGCTAGCTGAGACTTGTTTGCCCATTTTCTCTCAGCAATTCTCCTGGACTGATGCATGCAAGCACTCTCAGCCCTGCATTGCTTAAAGGAAGGCACCTCCAGACTTGGCTCTTCCCCCGAGTCACCACTAGGCTGCTGAACCTCAGGAGGAATCCCACCAGCACTAGGACTTGGCTGGGCCTCCTCCTCTGGGGCTGGGAGATCACAGCTGGGATCTGGCAGAGCAGGATTAGCACCTGTTGTAGCCTCAATTTCCCTTTGCACTAGAGGAGCTACATTCTCCTCCTCATCCTCTGAGACTGGCTCTTGGCTGGCCATGACACCTTCTGAGGGCAATTTGCTGTGTGATAAAATCCATTTTTTCCCAGTCACGCATGGCCCCAAGGTGTGTGATAAACTTCTTACTTATGTGGCCTTATAAATATATATATATATTATCTTATGTGCATAGAACCATTTAAGCATCACTGTTTCTCTACTCCCCTCCCCATCCAGTGTTTTCTACTTTATTATATCTTTGGTTGACATTCAGAACAGAATTGTGTAGGAATTTTTTGTCTGCTTTTCCCCTGCAGTATTATTACAATAATAGCATTTGTGTGTGAAAATGCAATCTAAAGAGAGAGAAAGATGTATAGCTTAAGGGAGTGTTTTAATCATTCTGTTCCTATCTAAAGGTATGGTATGAAACATCAACTGCAAAATGCTTGAAATAATGCATACCAAAGATATGCATTCACAGATATTAAATGCAGTGGTGTTGTGAAGCCCACATTTATTGTTATGTTTAGAGCATGGATAGGAATTTGCGGAACCCCAGATATCTTACTTTTTCTTCTTTTCTTTTTGCTTGCAACTCCAATCAGCCCTTGTCCACATGGCCAATGAAGAGGAATCTCAAAAGACCAAGGCGGGATACAAACCGCTATATAGTACGTATAGGATACGTACTAGGGTTAGGAAGGGGCAGTGCTTCCGCACCCCCCTAACCCTAGTACGTATCCTATACGTACAAGATAGCAGCGCCCCTTCTACATGGGCGCCGCCATCTTTACGTACTGGACGCATAGCGTCCAGACGTGTCACGGCGCCTATGACGTCGTGACTCCGCGCCAGGCGCCTCGCGACGTCATAGAGGCGCCGCAAGGAGAAGCTCCGAAATGGAGCTTCTTTTTTGCGCCACGCGGTTTGGCTGCTGCGGCTCCCGCACGGAGCAAATGGCGGCGGCGGGGGAGCGCCGCAAAGCGGCGGTTTGTACCCCACCCTAGAGACCCACAGTTGTCCATCCATGTTCTAGCAAAATTATCTAATTAATCACCAAAAAAACATTTAGGCAGTAGTTTGTATCACAAGATACACACACACACAAACACACACAAACACACACACACACACACACACAAGCAGAGAAACCTCAACCCTCTTTGCCTCATGGTTACTCACAAAAAATCTGTTGAGAAATCCATAATCTCATTATTCAGCATTTCCTTTTATATAATGTTTAAATTTTGTATCTACACTGCCTACCCAACCAGCAGCTGGAATAATAACAATCCATAAATACATATCTATCTTAGTTCCTTCATGCTTTGCCTGTGAGGCTGCCGTGAATAAACACATGAGGCAAAATTGGAAGAAAGGCCACAACTTTATTTAGCAAACAGAAACATAAGTAGGGTTGGCCCAAAGCATAGATCAGGATCTGTAATATCGGACAACCTCCTGGTTGTTCGATAATCCGCTTGCCTGGTGACCACCAGGCATTGGGATGACCTAAGGGCTAAGGAACTCCTAATTGGCAGCCAAGCCACCAGCCGCTCACATGTTCTCTAAGCCCCTAGTCACCGGGAGGCGCTCCCGGGTTGTGGTCCCTGCAATGACCACAATGCATGCCCTTAGTGCCCCCGGGTCCTTAAAGTCTCCTGTACCAGTGCCCTAGTACTGCCCCCCGCCAGATCCATGGCCTATGCTGCCACCCCTGCAGTTGTGACAAACCACAGACACTAGAGAGGGAGGATGGGAGAGCCGAGCAAGCAATGGCTCTAGAGCCCACGTGCACAGCCTATAAATAGGCCCAGCCCCAGTTGCCGAATACGCGGTGGCTCCTCCTCTGGAGCATCCCCGACCAATGGGATGCTCTGGAGGACTGGAAGACCACAGAGAGGTCCTCCAGCCTCCTAGAGGAGCCGTGGAGGCGGAGGACCCCGTGATGTGGTGCCAGCTGGCCAGTAGGAGCAGTGCTTGCCCCCACAAGGCATATTGGGGTGAGCCAGAGCTCCTGGTGGTCCCTGGCGGCAAAGCTGCTTGCCCGGGGTTGTGGGCGGCCGCTCCTTTATGATAGAATATACTATAGTGATGTCCTGACTAATATATAGTTGGAAGGATTTTACTAAATAAACAAGAGTCTCTTTAAGTGATGTTTAAGAGCTAGAAAACAAGTCCTATTTCAACATTAAACAGGACATCCAAGTCCTATATTTTCAGATATAGGTCAAACATGTTGCCCTCAGATTAGATACTCATATCTGTATATTTCACTATTGGCTGAGTAGCACACTCAAGCTCGTAGCAGTAAAATCTCTTCTCTTACTTACTTACTTACTTACTACTGTCCTACCCTTTATTACAAGTTCTCATGTAATGTAAACAATGTAAACAATTTAAAGCATTTCCAGATTAATTAATAATCAATAATTTGAAAAAAGTTAAAACCATATTAACATACTTACAGTTAAAACCATTTTTAAAACTAAAAAACCTTAAAACTGTGTACATATGGGTATGAAATGCATTAGCCCACAAATGTCTTAGTACAGATGATCGGGGGGGGGGGGGGGGATCGATCATAACAACAAAAATAATAATAATTTTTTTTATATTTTTCCGCCTTTCCCAGATGAATTGATCATCACCATCCATGGGAAGGCATTTCACAATCAATATCCAAGGGGAAGGCCCTATTCCATGTTCACCCATTTTGTATTGCTCCCACTGGTGAGGAACAGAGGAGTAAATGTCTGGTGAAAATATAGTTTTGAGGCCAGGTTGCAGACATAAGATAGGTTGCTGTTATTATTAAAGATTTTAAAAATGAACACTATTATCATGATGTAAATTGATACAATGCCTTAGATATTAGGAAAAAATAGAAAAATGATGAATGATATGTTTATGTTAAATATATCAGCCTTATGAAGTAGTAAAATATTTTTTACAGTAGAGAGAAAAACATAGCAGGGATTGGAAAGAAACTGCTATATTTAGCTCAGAACAACTGGAATTTTATACATGATGGAAAGAAAGAATGGAAGTCATTCTCTTTGTTATTCTTTCTTTACTTGTTGTGCTTTATCTTTTCATGTCTTTTTCCCCATTTTCTTTCTTTCCTTATTTTCTTTTTGTGTATTTGGAAATGTTTAGTGTATCTGAAGACCATTATAATAAAAATATAGTAATACAGAAAAAATAGAAATATGGAAAAAAATAGAAATATAGAAAAAATGAATTCAGAAGGAAATTGGCAGCCATAATGGCTCCTGACCTACCATTGCAAGATTTCAAGAGCTTGTGGAGTCTTTATTAGAAGTATTATTGTTTTATTATTATTATTATTATTATTATTATTATTATTATTTATATTCTACCCTTTCCCCAAAACTAGGACTCAGAGAAATTTAGAAGATTAAAACTGTACAATTAAAAAGCTAGAAAAGTGTTGCATTAAAACAGAAGTCAATTATTACAATATTAAAACAGTTGATCTCTAGCAGGCACTGGAAATTCTTCATAAGAGATCCTCCTCTCATGATACTTGAATTTGGTCTTATATAAGGCCTGTCTCTCATATCCCGAGCAGTTTTTACTGTCCCTTATTGTTAGTGTGAAAACCAGGCAACCTTAATGTATGCACAACAGACCTACCTTGGGGAGAGTTCATATTTAGGTTTGTATCTGGTTTCATGACTGTGTGCTAGAGATAAGAACTGTGGTTGTTGGACTATCCACTCTGCTCTCCAACATTGTTTTGACTCTGAGTGCACATTATTACAAATTCAGGTGGTGCTACATCTAAATTGGTTTTAATGATGCTGCTTTCCAAATCATCTTTGGTGGAAAATGTGAGAGCAATATAACTATGTAATTATAACAACAATGTAAGGATCTCTGCTATTTCTTTTACACCTTTTATTTATTGGTGCCAGCAAGAGTGGCTCCGACAGAAATTTCCCCTTTTATACACCTTGTCTGCTTGGTCTGTTATGCAGACTAGCATAGATGAAAAGAAGATAGAAGATATAATGCACCCTGACCTCTGAAAAAGATTCTGTTTATACCGGGAAAGGATGTGTTAAGGAGCCCCTTTCCTTCATCCCTAGTCATGTGGAAGTGAATCAATGGAAACATTATGCTCATCCATTGGCCTTTCCTCAACTGTTCCCTGTTAAATATCAATTGCCAATCAAGGGTGCACAGTATTCCATCTGAAGCTGCTAGGGCTACACAAACTGACTGATATCTATTGGTTAGTCCCAACTAGCAATAGACTCATTTAACAATCAATAGTCAACATGTAAGTAAATCCTATTGCTTCAAAGAATCAACAGGATTTAGGCTACTGACTCCAGAGAATGATGAGTTTCATTGGGACTACATGATACAATTATGTTTGGAGAAGGGCAAGTTTGTCATTCTTCCCTCATTTTTTAAAACCACAAGTTCTGAATGTTGAATTTATAACTAACTTTATATATTTTGAAAGTTCTCCCCAGAATAAAACCTCGGACCAAATAAGATTCCTACCTACAATGAAGAATTCTAGGAATTCTAACTTTACCACCAAGTCAAGCAAGTCTTCCCATTTAAGATGTCTGAATGTGAAATCAGCCTGGGACTGTAGAAGTCATTCATTAAACAGCATGGTGTGTGTGTGCCTGTGATAAACAGGGAGACACAAAAGAAAACCTTGATGCTGTAGTAATGACATAGATATATACAGAAGCTGGATGTACCACAAAAATGCACATTTGTAAAATCTGTGTGTAAAACCCTTAAAATATCAAAAAGTTCTCATAGAAAAAAATATTTCAGGGAGACAAAGGAAACTGAAGAGAATACTATGGAGGAAATAAACCAGGAGATGGATGGTAGGTAGGTGGTAGGTAGGTAGGTAGAGATTTGTAAGAACGCGTTGTGGAGAAAACATGGGGCATTTTAAAATTATTTTGAGATATATTTGAAAGCTTACAAAGAAATAGGATGAGAAGTTTTAAGGGAAAGTCACAGCAAGGAGCTAGTACTTTTTAGCATGTCACAATGTGTCCTGAATAGCTGGGTATAAATTTAAATAAGCAAACAGCTATTTAGAGCATCTTGCATAATGAACCTTTCAGTGCCAAGAGGTGAATACAGTCCCCATGAAGAGTAATGCTCATGCTTTTGTATGATAAGCACTAATAAGGACACTGCATATTATTAGGTTTTATTTATATGTCAAGATATAATACTGTAGGTGATACTGCCTAATACACAGAAGCAAACATGCTTCCTGTTCAGCAGAAGCTTACAATCTGCATTTCCATTTGTGCTGAATATGATCGTCAATCTGACCATTCCAAATGTATTAGCAACACTACCAGCTCATTTCATGTGGCTGCAGATGGTAATGAGTTCTGGCTGCTACAAACTTGATCTGGATTTTAAACATTGACCTGAGGTTAAAGGTTTTGTCTCTAATTACCAATCCCTTATGGCTGCAGCTTCCCCTTCTTGCTGCTTCCTCCGTTCCAGTCAGTAACTTCAACTGTTGTGAAATGTCATATGTCAAGAATTACTGGACTGAACTGTCACCTTTTAAACTCAAGTGATTTCCTATATACATCGCAGTAGTGATGCAGGAAAGCTAATGTACTGTACATCCCCACAGACATCAGCTGTACAGACTTGTGCTATAGAAGTGCTGTGCATTTTTATTATATCCTATGTAAATTAGGGGTGCCTTAAATGAAAGCAGATTGGCCTCTGAGTATAAAAGTTAAAGATCAGCTTTCCTGGAATTAATCCAAGGAATGTTCAACAAGGCAGTCTTTTAGGATGCCTAATTAAAATTGTCGCTCCATTTCAGCACAGGACTTTAATAATGAGTTTTTAGCTGATGAAAGGTCACTGGAAGAGAAACATCTCATCTGCTGAGACATTTTATTCTAAGAATACAATCAGAGCTAGGAAATGTTGTTTTTGAACTGGTCATAGTAACAGCAGGATTTTGGGATTTGAAGTTTAAAGGTAACTTTTCTAAACTCTGACTACAATCTACCTTTTTTGTCCCCTACCAAGCCCCATGTATGATGCTTCAGAAGTGTATTTTGGACTGTAATCTGCATTAAAACTCCCAGTTCACTTCATCTCTCCTCTTCCATTCAGCAGCAAAGAGAAGAATTAGGAATGGACAGCCAGCAGGGTGTAGTGGTTTGTGCATTGGACACATAAAATGCATAAACGTTTTAGAGAAGCAAATAAATAAAGTACCTAAACAGTACATAACGTATACAAACTAAAATGCCACCCCTCATCCCTTAACTAAAATACAACCATCATTAAACATGAAACAAGATTATATAAACAATTACATAAAATACATAAACAATTTGCATAAGCAAATAAATAATATACCTAAACAAAACATAATATCTACAACTAAAATTCAATCCCTCATCCCTTAACTAAAATATAATCATCATTAAACAATAAAAACTAAAAATTAAAATTAAAAAAAACCCAGAGGTGCTTTCCTTTCTCTTGCCTCCTTACAGTCTCTTCTGCCTGCACGGTTTTTAATGCACAGCAGAAGGGCAGGGCTGGTGGGTGAAGGGTGCTGGTCTCTAGGAGCCTTCAAGCCTCAGGTTCTCTTGCCTCCTTCGCCTGCCTGTTTGCAGCGGAGTTTCCCAGAAACTCCACTGTGATGGCCAGTAGTGCAGATGGCCACATGCTCCCTTACCACAACCATTCTCCATGCAGGCCTCCGTGGAGAACAGTGATGGCGGCTAACCAGGGGCCAAAGCCAATGGCCTGATAAGGAGCGGCTTCCAGCCACTTTGGGGATCTGCATCATATAAATCCCACACCCCCAAAGTGGCTGGAAGCATGGCCCATTTCTTTTGGGACCAGATAAGTGCCAGAGGCAGGAACAGGCTGGCTCCATACATAAGATCCGACAGGGTTAGCCCAGCATATCCTGCTTATGAGTTCAGTGCTGAGATACACTGCAGGCCAAAATCTGTGGCATTCAGATTCTTCTTTTGGTTTGAATTTGATACCATTCTAAATACTGGAGTTTGATATTCTATATTTTCATTGTTTGAGATTAGGATTCCTGAAAGATGACCACTGGTCTCTGCATGGGTTTGCCTCTTCTCTACCATCTTAAACTGAAGTGGGTGTCCCTGCCATCTGTGGTGTGGCAAATATCTATTCAGTAATTAGTGGCTCACTCACTGTAGAATGCTCTCCAAAAGGACATATTCTCCATGTCTTTCTTGCTGTCAGTTTGGCTCCTGGGAAATGTTTTTTTTTCTTAATGTGTATCTAATTCTACTGGCTGGTTTTATTCAGTTCTTTTAAAATATGGCAATATTTAAGTATAATAATATATTTGTTAAAAGTTTTTCTTTTGCTTTATCACAGTTGTTATTTTTTTGCCTGTGAATTTATAGAGGTATAAATTAAACAAGTAGAAAAATAACATGAATGAAATAAAAACTGTGCAGAAAAATGTTTAGGTAAAATGTGTCTATCATGTTAACCTTCAATCATGTGATACATAGTTGGAAAAAGCGTATATGAGAAATAATCCAAATTGGATTTTTGAGCCTAACCATCTGTTGGCCAAATTAGACTTTAATGAGCAGAAGAATGTCATTATGCAATGTATCAGGGGGAAATTTCTCCTGGTGAAGCTGCACCATCTGGGATAAAACATAGGTATATCAAATACCCTGACATCTAAGAAGGGTTAATGAATGCTAGTGGTGTGAAAGAGCAGAAGGCACATTAACATATATGACATGGAGGTGGCCGTCAATATTTTGAATCTGGAAAGAATGTGAGAATTCATTTAACATTATTGCCAGACTTTCTTTGAACCATTTACAGATACCCATTTGCAAATATACTTATAAAAACATGTAAATGCAGCCCTTTTTGCTCACTATCTTGAACTGTACTGTAATTATTTGTGTTTGCTTTCTTGAGAGTCCCAAGTCACATACAAATCTCACTTAAGTATCTCAGTTGATGATGCACTGGAAAAATATCTGTAATATGTTCAGGATTTTTCCAAGCAAAGTCAAAAGGAACATAACAATCTGGTCCTCTCACATATTATTCCATGAAAAGTGGCTGATTGAATTTCTTATTTTGACACTTGTGAGGGCACAATATCCTCTTCAGATCAGAAGATCAATTCAGAAGGCACAGGAAGGGCCATGTGGTCCACATAGTCTGTTATGTTTATTTATATAGCACAATAAATTTGCTGTAATCTTTTACAGAGATTAATTACTTAACTAGACATTTCCCTGACCTCGGGCTTACAATCTAAAAAGACATGAAACAGGAGGGGAAGGGAAATGGCAAAGGGGAAGGGGAATAGGTCCGACAGATCTTCTGTCCTTCTGAGGCCTAGGCCATGGCAGATGGAATGGAGGGAGGGCTCTTCTTCTTCAGACTATGCCTGATGATGCTGGGCCTGCCTTTTCACTCCCTCCCAGGCTGGATGATCGCAGATGGACTGGAGGGAAGGCTCTTCACTAGGCCCTGTGTATGAGAACAACCTGCCTGCCTGACAAAATTATCTTTCCCCCTTCCTCTCACGCATCCTCCTGTGTTTACTCCCATATGCAACATCATGATTAGCCAGAGCAAGGGTTGAAAACAAGTAAAAAAGGCAGCTACATTGCTGCCAGCCCAGAGCACATCTTCTTAACCTTACTGGTTGCCTCTTGGGTAAAAACAGCCGTCACAACAACTGTACTGAGTGAGATGGCAGGTCCAACACCATGGGGACTGCCCTGAAGGGACAGAGCCCTCCCTCCACAGCCAACTGTCATCGTCCAGCCTGGAGGGAGTGAGAGGGCGGGTCCAACACCATCGGGACTGCCCTGAAGGGACAGAGCCCTCCCTCCACGGCCAACTGTCACCGTCCAGCCTGGAGGGAGTGAGAGGGCGGG